>NW_014011187.1:0-7586 GCF_000611645.1 Monoraphidium neglectum
GCCACATACATGGGGGCTGAATCCCAATGCAGACGAGGCAGGGGTTGTGCTCGCCCTTCGCATCCTTGCGCCTCTTGCGAGCGTTGAGCAGAGCAACTTATTTGCACTCAAGACCAGCCGCCCCGCATTGGTCTTTGAGAACGACGGAGCCTCGCCCGGACTGCCCGCCGCCGTGCGCCGACAGCGCCTTGCTCATGCGCCCGCGCCGTCGAGGCCGGGGCTTGCTCCCCGCCGGGCTTCTCGCCGGGAAGTTCCCGCTCACCAGGTGGGAGGTGAGCAGCACCTTGGCGCCGTTGTCCAGCAGGTACTTCAGGGTGGGCACCGCGGCCCTGCAGGGTGACGTCATGGGGGGGGGTGTGTGGGAGGGCGGGCATAAGAAGATGACAAGTGGTTGAGCAGGGCCGGTTTACGCGGTCGGCGTCGTCGCATGAAATGATGACCGTGCGCGCATTGATATTGCAAGCAGGTTCGACCCCACAGGAGCGCTCTGGCTGAGGGGTGCGCCGTCACGGGCGCCCAAGCCCCGCGCTGCGCTGCGCAGCACCATGTGCGCGGCGGCCGCATGCGCGCGCAGACCGGGGGCGGTCCCACCTGATGCGGGTGTCATCGGTGATGGCCAGGGTCTGCTTGTCGAGCGGCACGTTGAGGTCGGCGCGCACAAACACGCGCTTGCCCTCAAGGTCAGCCTGGAGTGGGGTTTGGGGTCAGGGGGAGGCAGCGCCGGCACGTGAGGCGAGGGGGGCAGGGCGTCGAACTGCGGTCGGGGCTGCGCTGATGTTGAGGGTTGGGAATGAGGGCCGTGCTTCTGGTTGTGCGCGCATGGAGTCTGTGCAAACGGCCGGCGAGGGCAGGCGGTGCTGCGCAGGGGAAGCTCGCGGGGCGAGTGCAGTGACAAGAGAGCGTCCAGGGCAGGTTGCGCTGCCTGCGGGGCTGCAAGCGCCGCTGCAACCCCAGCAATTGTGGAAAGCATCAGGCCTGTGAGATTCTGTGCTGGTTGCTGACCCCTCCTGGACGCGAACCAGGGATCAGCGCTCGAATGGAATGATGTCGACAAATGCGATCGCAGCCAGGCCCCTCCGCCCAGGACAGCCATTGGCCCCCAATGCGCGCCTGCGATCCCATCTATTACTTGTTCGGCAATCACAGGCACAACCATGCCCGGGCAGGCCCCTGGGAGCCCCGACAGCGCCTTCGAAGAGTCAACTCCCGCGATCTCTTCCGCGATGCTCACCTTGGTCAGATCCCCGACGGACTTCTTGACCGCCTTGACAACCAGGCGGGCGCGGCCGACCCTCTGGGCGGGCGCGCGCCGGGCAACCCGGGGCTGGCACTGACGGAGCTGCATGGTTATCAGTAGGGACTAGATTGAGACTGATTGCCTCTGAAAAAGTGTTTTGCTTGACCGCGCGATGCGGCATATGAGGCCGTCTGCTCTCGGGGGGAGCGGGTTCGTTGTAACTGGGTGAGTAGTGGGCCGCGAGGCCGCCAAATCACGCTGTTGCGATCATTTTTGGACGTGAGCTATGTCTACAAACGGCGATGAATTCGCGTTGTGTGGAGGCTTGTCATTGCCGCTGCTGTTTTGTTGGTCCGCACATGGTGGCTCAGGGGCCCTTGCAATCCATCAGCCTCCCAGCGACGGCATCGGCGGCATCCGCACCGCCGCAGCGCTTGGACTGTCGGTAGGGGCTGCCCTGCCGCCCTCCCGACGAAGCGATGGCGACTCCCGGCGCGACCTGCTGATTGACCTGCTGCTGCCATCGGGTGTGCTGCTGCGGTCGGCATGATGCCGTGCTCCCCCCCACTCCTGCACCTGCTGCTGCTCCTGCAGTTGCTGGTGCTGCTGTTGCTCCCGCCGCTGCTCCTGCTGCTCCTGCTGCTGCTCTAGACTGTGTTGGCCCTGATCTGGTTCCTGCTGCTGGTGCTGCTGCTGGTGCTGCTGCTGCTGCTGCAGGGGCTTCGCACTGCCGCGCGCCAAGCCGTCCGCCTGCTGGTCGCCGCCCACCCCGGCCTCCACGTCTGCTCCGGCTCCCGCCCACGCCGCGCCACCTGTGGCTGCGGGACCGGCGCTGCCCCCTCTCTGCGCCTCCGCTCCATAGAGCATCTGCCCATCCCGATTTGAACGACAGCGAGCGGCGCAGGGTCACTTGGCGATGTGAGACGTGTCACCCGAGGAGCATGCAAAGCAACAAGCTCCCCTGGCCCACCCGTCGACGCGGCATCCGCAGGCCCCACATGCGACGAAGGTGGTGTGCGCCTTGGCCCCAGAACGCGCGGCAAGGGCGCAGGGCCGTGGAAGGGGCGCTGCTTAGCCTCCTCCTTGACACTCACAAAGCCGAGGCTGTCTCGCGCCTCTGACAGGCTGAGAGCGTCGGGGTGGGGGCTGGCGAAAGGGTCCTCCAGGTGGGTCGCCACCGCCAAGAGGCTCGCCAGCAGCAGCTGGAGCTGGGGGGTGGTGGGGAGGCGGGAGGGGTTGCGTGCAAGCGGGCTGCGTGGCGCAGTCGCATGCATTCGAATGTGGCCGCAGGCAGTTGCATGCAGTTGCATGCAGTCGCATGTGGCCGCATGCAGTTGCATGTGGTCGCATGCAAAAGCATGCAGTCGCATGCAGTTGCATGCAAAGCAATTATCAAGGTGGCGGGGCCAGAAAAAGTAGTTGACGTCGTCCAGGCCAAGCTGGGGAGCGGAGCGGCCGCGTCGGCTCAGCTGCCTGTGGCGCACGCTCTGGTGCAGGCACGCCCCCACGCTCTCGCGGCGCCGCGCACCGCCCGCTGACCCGGCAAGGGGGCGGCCCCCCCACGGCGCACCATGCAGCCAACTGCGACAGACCACGCGAACGCGGCCGAGCCGGGCGCGGACCGCGCCAGCTCGGCGAGCGCGGAGCCCGTGAGAATCGGGGCCACCAGCACCACGTTGTTTCGCGCCGTGGCCCGCAGCAGCAGCGGCGTCCTGAGCTCCTTCAACGCCGAGAGCTCCTCCACCGCCGCGTGGAGGGCGGCCACCTGCGTGAGGACAGTAAAAGACGGAGGGTCACCGTCTCCACGCTCAGGCGTGCGAGGCTTACCTCTGAATTGAAACCCCAAGTCAATAAACTCTCTGCATGAACCACAGTTTAGAGTGCGGAGAAGACGGTGGCATGCCTTGTCTTGGGCCAGGCCGAGCCGGCCCCAGGGCCGCCACGCCGTCTTTGGTTGCGATTGACGCGTAAGCGGAGGCCGCGCCCGTCGTCGGCATCCCGTCCCCACCTGCTGCAGAATGGCGACGTGCGCCGCGCCACCGCCGCCGCCGCCCGCGGCGACGCCGGCGCCGGCTGCCGCCGCGCCCAATGCGCCTACCGCGGCCTGCACCCGCCGCAGGCGCGTGCCGATGTCCAGCGAGAGCTTGTACTGCAGAGGTGTTGCAACAGGTGCCGCCGAGCCCGGGGACCGGGCGCGGATTGGTATGAAGGTGGGCTTCAGTAGCGATCAGGGGTGACCGCAGGCCAAGCGATTCTGGCCTCCGGTCACCCCTTAGGGTTGAAGGACGCATGAGCCCGCGCCGACAATTGTGTGCTTGGGACCACAAACCTTGACGAACCCCTCTTGCTGGACGAGCAAATTGTGCGTCAACGGCCATGCGCAACCTTGGGCGCAGCCGTGAAGGTTTGCGCACCAGGCCTGGTGAGGGGGACGATGCGCTGGAGAGAAGGCCCCAGCTGAACCCCTCGGTGTTGGGGCGGGGCGGGCCGCCTAGGTAGCCGTGTAGCGCGTCTGCGCTTTGGGGTCCATGCGCATTGGGGACAGGGGCGAGGTGGAGGCCGGGTTTGGGAGGGGAGGCCGCCAAAGGCACACGCCGGTGCCCCTGCGGTTTCATCGACTCATGCGCCACAGCAGAGGCCGGCAGCGGCGGCGGATCGATGTGGCAGCGAGTTGCGAGTAAGGGGGCAGCTGCCGTGTGTCGCAACTTGCTGCAGCTGCTGCGGCTCGGCGCTGCGCGCGCACCCATTAGGCGCATGGACGCGGCGCGCAGGCCGTCACGGTGGTCTGCGGCCCCGCCGGGCCCGTCGGCCGGCACTGCGGGTGGTAGCGCAGCCGCCAGGGCGTCGACGCTGACAAGGCACGCCTTGACTGTGCAATTGTTTGGGGGGGGGTGCGGGGTTGCCTAGTGTTAAGAGGGGACGCTGATGTGCCGTTGCATGCGTTGACAACGTCAACCAGCCGTCTGCGCTGATATAAGATAATCAAGGCATTTCGGCCACCGTCGCTGCGTGGCGACTTGGCATGCACACATGGTCACATACACCGTTCATCAGAGCGACCCACCTTGCCCCAGCAGCACGGCGCCCCGATCCCGCCGCGCGACGCCGGCGGCCGCCATGTACGCGGTGAGTAGCCAGATCCCCACCGAGAACTGTGTCACCAGCCCATCAGTCAACGCGGCTGACCGGCTGGTGACAAAGAAGACTGCTGCCAGGCTGACCAGCGCCGCAGAGAACCAGGCCCATGGCGGCAGCGACACGACCGCGGCGAGCAGCGCGCAGAACAGGCTGGCGACCTGCCGGTTCGCCTGCCGCAGCAAGGCGGCGCCGGCCGCGCGCGCGCGCGTGCGCGCATCGCCGCGGAGCAGGCGGTCGTCGGTGAACGCGGTGAGGCCGCGCGCGCGCAGCGAGACGGCGATCGGGGCGTCCATCGCTGCGGCAGAAACTGCCGCTGGAATAGCAGCCTAGATCCACCACCGCGTTGCTGTTCTACACAAGTGAGGGCCCCTTTCGCAATGACGTCCTAGCTAGCCCTATCGAGCCGCTCCGAAATTGCATGAGCTTGACGCCGTGATGAAATCAACGATACGAACAATTTCTTATTACATCACATCCGTGTTATGCCGTCTGCTGCGCTGGTGATCTCGCATGTGGATCTGGCGCGCTTGATTTTGTATTCTCGGAACGGGACGGTGTGCACCTAAGCAAGTCTGCAGTGAAATTGACCCATACATTTTTTTCATAGGTCAATAGAGAAAGCGTCAGCTGGTCAACGCGCTACCGCAGGCGCTACCCCCCCCCCCCCCCGGCCGAAACAATTGCAGGGGCAGCCAGTTACTCAAGCCCGTTGTGTGGTGCCATACGGGATCAGTGGTGCAGTCAGGTGGAAGAAATTCCACAACGCCACTCTCAGAACGCTGCGCTTACAGTCATACAATCGATTGGTTCGGGGACGATTTGACCCAGACCCAGGACCCCCTCAAGCTTTGCACAACCCCTAAGCTTTGCACGCCCAAATGAGCACAGCGCAGCAACCTGAACGCAGCACCAATGCAAGCTGCATCAAGCGCCGCCGTCGCCGTCCGCCGCCGCCGCGTGCCAGGCCGTGACCGTCCCGTCCCTGCCGCCCGCCACGACCAGCCGCGACGCTGGGTCGTACGCCATCGCGCCGCCCGCGACAAACGCGCGCCGGCCGCGCAGCCGCGCCGCGGGCACCGGCGGCGCGCCGCCGTTGGAGCAGCCGAGGAGCGCGGCCCCCTCCCATAGGCAGCTGCTCAGGTCGCCCGCGCCTGCGGGCAACGGTTGTTTGTTGCGCTTTCCTTACCCACAACCAAGCCTCTGGATGGGTTGGAATGCTCAGGTGTTCGTGCAACAATCGCTCTCCCTTGATCCCTTCACCAAGCACTTCATACCTAATTCAGAACCTCAGGCCTTTGGCACTCACCCCGCAAAAGCGCTCGCCCACCTGTGACGACGCCACAGCCATTCGCGCCCGCCCCCGCAGCCAGCAGCCGCACGGGCGCCGCGTGCGCTTGATGGAGGCCTAGCAACTCCCCGCCCTCCGCCCAGACAGCCACACCCCCGTCTTGGCAGCCCGTAACGACCCTCAACGCGCCGCCGCCGCCGCCGCCGCTCATGCCGCTGCCGCCGCCGTCCCGGTCGTCCCAGAGTGCCAGCGCCGTCACCGCGCCCGCGTGGCCGACGTGCACCCCCCTGCACGTGCCGCTGGCCGCGTCCCAAACCCTGGACGTCCAATCGGCGCTTGCGCTGACCAGCAGCGGCCCGCCTTCGTCGCCGCACGCACCCACGAGTGCAGGCGGCGCGAACGCGAGCTGCGTCACCCAGTCGCCATGGCCGCAGCACTCTGCCGCCGGCGCGTCGGGCCGCCGCACGTCCCAAACGAGTACAGCCCCGTCCCGGGTCCCCGCTGCGATGAGCGGCCCGCCGCCGCCCTGCGCGGCCACGCACTGCAGGGGCGCGCTGCGGGGCGCAGCGAGTGCCGCGGCCAGGCCGCCCGCGCTGCTGCCGGCGCGCGCATCCCAGATGATGACGCGGCCATCGAGCGAGCACGACAGGAGCGCCGCGTCGGGGCCGGCCGCGTCGGGGGCGCCGGACGGGGGCAGCAGCTGCAGCTGGGTCACTGGGGCCGAGTGACCTGCGAGGGGAGGCGCGAAAACGTCACGCGCGGCTCGGGAGCAGCGGGGCGCGCGCGGCTCCGCGCATCAGCCAGTCAATATTAGAATGCCTCGCGTCGCAGGTTTGGCGCGACGGGGCGTTCGGCGGGTGCAGTGCGTTTGGTGCCACCTGGTTAAATCCCGTCCCGACCCCGAGGCTGGGCACTAGACATAGCCCGCCGCACCTTCCAGCTCGACAGCCGGCGCGCCGCCGCGGATGTCGAGCAACCAGATGCTGGCGCCGTCCACGTTCCCGACCGCGCCGCACGCCCCGCTGCGCGCCAGCGCGAGGCAGCTGCCCGCCAGCGGGCCGCGCGGCGGCGCGGCGATTGCGGCCGAGGCGCCGGGGGACAGGGACAGGCAGGCGAACAGGCGGATGGTGCCCTCCGTTGTTTGCAGTACCTGTTGGCAAATCGACAGGGCGAGGGGCTCAGCAGGGACCAGGTGCACAGGTTGGAAGGGGGGTGCAAGCGGATCAGCAAGCAGTTGACTCAACCACCATCCCGATCCACAGCCGCCGGAGCTGAGGACATGCTGAAACTGCCAAAAAAAACAGCCGATTGCTGCCGCTGGCACAGCCGCACGGCGGCTGCGGCCGGCGGTATAGTATGCCCAGTCAGTCGTCCAACCCTGACGCCGTCTTGAAGTGAAACACCCGGCCAACCTTGAGGCTGCCGTCTGCTGACGTGGACACCACCACGCCGTTGCTCGCCGCCAGCGCCAGCACCGGCCCCGCGTGCGCCGCCTCAAACTGCACCGCGCCCGGCGCCAGCAGGCCCGCGGGCCCCGCCGCCGGCGCAGCGGGCGCGCGGCCGCCGCTGCCCTTCCTGCCAATCGCCGCCGCCGCCGCCGCGGCCGGCGCCGCTGCGCCCCTGCCGGGAGACTGCCCGGCCTTAATGAAGAAACCCCGGTCGGCCGCCGCCGCGGCCGCGGCCCCGGGCTTGCCGCTCAGAGCCGCGGACGCCGCCCCCTTGAGGTTGCATCCGCCCCCGCCGCCGCCGCCGCCGCCGCCCTGGCCGTTGCCGCCGCCCGGAGACGGCGCCGGCGACGTAGGCAGCCGCCCCGCGCCCCGCGCGCCCGGCGGCGCCTCGGGGATCGCGCCAACCTGCCGCCCCCTCGGGGCGCCGCCCCAGCCGCAGCCGCCGGCCCCGCAGCCCGCGTGCACGCCGGCGGGG
>NW_014011187.1:8051-9688 GCF_000611645.1 Monoraphidium neglectum
GTGCTGGGTTGGTCGATCCCAAGCATCCGGGCGAACGAGGGCGGAAGCCGCGGGGGCACCGCTGCCTCGGGCTGGCCAGCAGCACCCTCCGCAGCTGCACACGCCAAAGCACCGCCGCGCCAGCCGGAACGCGGAAGTCGCGGCCGCTCAGACAGGGCGGACAGGTGTGCCAGGTGCGCCCGCAAGGCCGCCGCGACCGCTGGCGGCGGCGGCGCGGGATGGCTGCCGTGTTGGGCGGCCAGCTGAGCCAGTAGCAGCCATGCTGTGTGGCCTGAGGGGCCGAGCAGACCGAGACCAAATCACACGGGGAGGATATGAGCAGGTGCCAAGCCGGCGAAGTCTGCAGGCTCCCCATGTCAAATTTGCGGCCATCCACTCGCCCACATGCCGTGGCCCAGACAAAGCCACCCGCCCCTGAAACGCCGGCACACGGGGGACGTCGTCACACGCCCCCCACGCAGCGGGCGAAACCCCGCCGAAACGGCGCCGGCGTCCACCCACCTGTAATCCCCACGCCGGCAATGACGTGCGCAAACTCGGCGAGTGTCGCCGCGACGACGTCCGCCAGGTCAGCGCGGTTCGTGCCGCCGAGGTAGGCCGCCGCAACCGCCGCCGCGAACGCGCCGCTCCAGAGCCACTCGCAGTAGAGGGTCGGGCAGGACGCGAGCTCGCCGATCAGGCGGCGGCGCGCGCCGGCGGCTGCGCGCGGGCAGGCGGGCGGACGGGGCGGCAGGGAGGGGGGCCTTGGCACTGGGGTCGTGAGCGCGGATTGGCTGAACCCATCGCCAGCCATCGCTTGCAATCTCGACATTTTACCATCCCTCCGCTAGGGACATTTCAGCGGGACACCCTCGAACCCATGCGCGCGGGCGCACACACAAACGCACATACACACGTGTTTGCACACAAACACACACACACAAACACATTATCTCTCCCTCTTTCACCCGCACAAATTCCCTTACCCGTGGTGCAGCTGACGCAGCACGAGACCTGCAGGACGGCCAACACCACCCGCCAGTCCTCCTGCGCCGCCGCCGCCGAGAACAGCGCCACAACCATCTCCCCAAGCACCTCGAACGCGCCCTCCGACACGCGCCGGCCCCACCAGCCCCCGCCGCCGGCCGCCGCCGCCGCTCCTGCGGGCCCGCTTGCGGTTGAGTCGCCGTCGGGGCCGGCGGCCGGGGCGGAGGCTGCCGCCATGCCCGCGGCGACCTCCTCTTTCAGCCGCGTGATGAGGAACCAGCCGTTGCCGCCCGTCTGGATGCTGAGCAGATCCCTCGCCGCCTCCAGATCTTCCGGGTTCATCGGGCCCTGCAGCCCCTGCTGGGGCGCAGCGGCCGTCGCCATCGCCGTCGGCGGCCCTGCCATGGCCCCTGTTTGCTGCTTGGACAGGGGTTTTGAGGGTCCAAGTTGCTGCTGCTGCTGCTTCGAGGTCCAGGCCGAGGCCCCCACCGTCGCTGCCGCCTGCCTCTCCTTCTCTTTGTCTCTCTCCGCCGCCCGCGCCGCCGCCGCC
This sequence comes from Monoraphidium neglectum, assembly GCF_000611645.1. NCBI lineage: Eukaryota > Viridiplantae > Chlorophyta > Chlorophyceae > Sphaeropleales > Selenastraceae > Monoraphidium > Monoraphidium neglectum. The sequence goes on from NW_014011187.1 coordinate 9,568, forward strand.
GTCGCTGCCGGCGCCGGCGCCGCCGCCGCGACGGTGGCGGTCGCGGCCGACTGCTTGCTGCTGAGGGCGGTGGCGGCGGAAGTCAAAGAGTTGCCAGATCCGAGCGACCTGCCACTGGAAG
>NW_014011186.1:0-9215 GCF_000611645.1 Monoraphidium neglectum
GTGCGTGTGTGGGTGTGTGTGCGTGTGTGGGTGTGTGTGCGTGTATGTGTGTGTGTGTGGTGTTGTGTGTGTGTGGTGTTGTGTGTGTTCGCCTATGCGTGTGTCACCGGACAATTGCAAGTGCGTGTGTGTATGCGCGCCTGCTTGTTCAATAAAATGAACTTTGTGACCGGCCAATGAATCGACTGGCAACAGCATCCCGCAGCGCCTGCACAGACCATTGAAACATCAGAGCTCCGGTGCGGCCCCTGCGCACCGTCCGAGCCCCTGCCACATTCGACTCGGCCTGCACTCTTGCCCCAGCAAACCTACCAGCCCAGCCCCTTTCCCCCGCCTCCCCCTGTGCCCACCTCTTGTTGTGGAGGCTCTCGGCCGTCTCAACCGCCGCCGCCTCCTCCTTGGCGCCCTTGGCCCCGACCGCTGCCCGCTTGGCGCCCGCGCCGCCCGGCTTGCCCTTGCCCCCGCCGCCGCCGGCCTGCAGTTGTCGCGCGTAGTAAAACATGACGATGGGGGCAGGATTTAGGGCTGGAGAGATGCAAGGGGGCGCAAGTGAAGTTTCGGAGCGGGTTGACTGCAAGAAGCCGAAAGGGCGCCCTCAGAACGATCAGCAGGTGCTTGACAGGGCAGGCAGGGACAGGCGGGAGGCTGCCGCTGGGGGATACGAGGGCACGCTGCAGGCATCAAGCAGGGGCATGGGGCCGTGTTGTTGTGCCCCATTTGCAGCGAGGTGGGCGAGGGACCGGGCCGTGTGCAGCAAGGGAGGTGGGAGCAGGGAAGCGTCGACATCCAGGACAGCCAAGTCAGAATATGCAGGAAGAGACGAACATCCCCGCAAACACTGTGCACTGGCTCACTCTAGTGGGAGCCGTACAACCACACGCCCCCTCACATGGTTGCCTAAATCAAAAAGAGTCCCTGGATCCACCCAATGGGCCCCAAAAATGCGAATGCTAATTCGAGATGCACAAGGGGGAGGGTGGGGGCCATCACACCCCAAAACTCACCTTTGTCCGGTCATAAAAGTCGTCGTCGTCACTGGAGGCGTTTGCGTACTCATCGTCGTTGTCCGCCCGCCGCTTGCGCTTTTGAGCCTTTGCCTTGTCCTCTGCGCCGGCCTGCGGCGGAACATCGGTAGTGCCCAAGAGTGGGGGTGCGGTGGGGCAGGTGACAGTGTGTTGTGTGTCACGGATTGCTCAGCTGCACACACTTAAGGCCCCCTCAAACATGATACACACGGCGCCACTTGAGGTAAACACTTCAAGCTGTGCACTCCAGCCAATACACCTGCACGAATGGCCCCGCGCCGTGGGCGAAGTCCACATCCCACACCCCCCCTCCAACCTATGGGCCCACAAACCGCCCGGGCACGGCCCCATGCCAAATGATTTTGCGACCTCCCCACATCCTCACTTATGCGCTCAAACCGCGACGTCGACCGCGCGAGCACTCGTTCGCGCCCTTGCATAAGCAACACGACAAGCCCCCTGCCGTTGAGAACAGCGCCTGCGCGGTCGCCGATTGGCCGCCGGCCCGGGCAGCCACAGCCGCGTCATCCCAGGACGCCCACCTTTGCTGCCGCGCGGCCCTTGACGGCCGCGGTGACGCTGTCCCCCATCTCCTCCTCCAGGTCCTCCAGCTCTGACGTCAGCGCGTCCATCGCGCGCTCGTTGCGCACCTGGACGATGGGAAGTCGGGCAGGCGATAGGTGGTTGGCGGCGGGAGGTTTGGCAAGAGGAGGGTGCGTGGGAGTGGGAAGTTTGGCGAGCGTCTTGGCGGTGCGAAGGATGTGGCTAGGGGCTGGCGATTAGATAAGGGCACGTGCCGATAGCACCACCGGCGGCTCGTGGGGGGCATGAGGGGTTGCGAGGCCGGGCAGAACGGCGATTGGCTCGATTGCGGCTGGGCCCCGCAGGGTTTTGGGGGCTGGCCCCTCACTGATGCTGGGCCACTGCCAATCCGTACACATGAAGGCTGAATCCGTCGCTCGCCGCGAGCTCGCCTCACCAGCGTCGCGGCCTGGCCTGGCGTGAGCCCGCCCTCCTGGGCCTCCTTGGCCTTGATCTTGTCGTTCTCAGCCCTGAGGTTTGACACCTTCCACTCCCGCTTCCTGGGGGCGGGTTGGATACAATCGATGGTCGGCCGGTGAGTTTTGCGATGAGTGCTGGACTGAGGGTTGAAAGGCGGCGAGGGGCGCGGGTTTTCCGGGCGGCAGGCGCGGAGCAAGTGGGCAGCCGCGCAGCAGCGAGCCCGCCAGCCACCTCTCAGGCCCAGTATCATGTTTGAGCCAGGCGTACCAAACCTGATTCTGAAAGCACACTGCAACGCAGCAGCCACTACCCCTGCTCCTCTTGCCTGCACCCCCAATTGCCCCACGCAACGTCCACCATTGATCACCCCCTGTGCTCTCCCCCGACCCCAAAACGTGTGCCAACACCCCCCAAATCCACCAGGGCGCAGCGCTGCACCTTCAGCCCAGCGCTGTCCTATGGAAGCCCTCTGCCCCCCAAAACATGCGCACAAGCCTCTCTCGCAAGATTTATGCCCCGGGGCGCGCCCTCCCACCCCGCCCACCGCACCTGATGCGGTCCAGGAGCTTCTGCTGCTTCTCCGTCGGCGCATTCTTTGCCAGCCACTTCCGCCAGTCGACCTCACCCCCCTCCACCGCGGTTGCCCCATCATCCTCGTCCCCCATTCCCCACGACACCTCGCCGCCGCCGCCGCCGCCGATCGCCGCCGCCATCTGCTGCTTCGCCTTCTCCTCGTCCCTGTCGCGCGCCTTCTGAGCGGCTTCCAAGGCCGCCAGCTGGCGGCGTTGCTGGCGGCTGAGGCCCTCCTCGGGCATCAGGCTCGCGGGGCCGGCCAGGAGGTACATTCGGCTGCTCTGGCCAAAGCGGAAAGTGTCGCCGACCCTGCGGTTTCAGGGTTTGGAAGAGGTTGAAACAGGCGAGGAGAGCCCCAGAGTTGCGGGGAACGGAGGGGTGCAGGCAGCCAGGCGATCATGGAGCAAAATGTGAAGTAAGGGGGCTTGGGTGGGGGGAAACAAAGCCAGTCAGAGTGCCCCCCATGGTCAGCCACCGCGCGTCCTCCCCACCCAGCGGCCAGGCCTTGAGACCCCATGATAGCCTGGCTGCCTGCACCCCTCCCATCAGGCCTTCGGACCCAGGGTCCCATCCCCAGACCTCGGCCAAGCGTGATAGGGCCCTCGTCCTGCACACCAAACAGAGCTGCGGTACAAAAATCCGAGTCAAGCACTGCGGGCCCCTCCCCAGGCCAAAGCAGCGCAGCCCGATCATCAGCCGCAGATGTGCAACCTCGGCTGGCCCCCGCCCCCCTTCCACCTGAGCGGGACGTGCGCCCCAGGCTTGAGCCGCTGCCGGTTGAGGAAGGTGCCGTGGGTCGAGCCGCAGTCGAAGAGGAACGCCTCCCCGCTGGAGGCGTTGAACTGCAACACAGCATGCAGCCTATGGGAAGCAGAGGTTGGGGCGATTGGGATGGCAGTGGAGCGTTGTTCCGTGCATGCGCGTGGGGAGACGCACTCGCTCAAATGCGCATGCCCAATTTGAACAGACGAGCGCCCAACTTGAATTGATTTCGCGTATGTTTTTAAGTGGTGCACGTGTGAGTGCGCATGCACGTGGGATTGCGTGTGTGCAGTTGTGTTCTGATGCACACGGTAGTCTGTGTCCATTCAAGGCGGACGGGGGAGCACAAAGCACCGCATGCCAGTAACCAGTGATGCCATCGGAATGAGTCAGTGATGTCTTATGACAGCGCTGGGCTGAGCAGTGCTCGCACAGCGGGCTGAGCGGCTGCTTTGTGTTTTGGCGACTCAGCCTGAATTAACCACAGCATAGACACTGCACAGGGCACGCTGCCCGGCGCAGCCTCCGGCCCTCCTTGTCACAAAAGATGCGTGCCATCCCCAAGCGCACACGCACACGCACGCAAAAATCCGATGTAAACTAGCGGGCCTACCTGCAAGCACGTGCGCTCACAATGCGCACGCGCCCGTGCGCGCAATCTCACCTGGACGCGGAGGGGTGCTCCAACACAAAATCGGCTGCGGGGCTGCGCCCAAAGGTGTGGTGCCCGCTGCCGCCGCCGCCCCCCACCGGCCGCTCCTCAAGCTGCTGGCCGTTTTTCAGCACCTCGACGCGGTAGTCGAACCTGCGTCACAGGCCACACGGGGTCACCAGTTTGGCACAATACAAGGGGGAGGTGTGTGGAAAAGCAAAGGGTTGACCACAGATAACTCGGGTATGCGAGTCAGCCAGGTGCCGCCATTACTGCTGCCGCTGCTGGTCCCATGGCTGGCAGCAACCATCCCCATTTGTGCGTTCCCGGCAAGCCGTGTCGGTGGAAGGACCCTGCGTCTACTCACCCCTCCGGCGGGCCGCCCCACTCTGGCGGCTCGTACGGCGCCGGCGCTGCCCCTACGCCAGCACTGCTGCTGCCGCCGCGTGGAGGCGCCGCCGCTGCGTCCGCCCCGCCGACTGCGCGAGCAGTGCCGCCCTCACTGTCACCCGCCGCTGCTGCGGCGTCCACCACAGCGGCAGCACGATCGCTTTGAACCGCCAAAACCGCCTGCTGGATTGCGCGGTCGCGCTGGCCAGGGGTCACACTGGCAGCAGCGGCTGCGGCTGCAGCGGCGATGCGCGACTTGGCATCTGGGGGCGAGGGGAAAGGCATGGGGTCGGGGGCGGGCCATGCGTTGCAAGTGGCGCGCGCGCAGCGCGGCGATATGCACACACGCTATGCAAAGCTTCTGCCGCCCTATTCACCTGATCGAACGGGTGGGGGATTCATTTTGTAAACGCAGGTATGTCCGCGATTCTTTCCTGCTGCACACACACTGCCAGCTCAGATCATTGCAGCAATTGCATCCGCGAAGGGTCTCAACAAGACAGGTTTATATAATATCGCACACAGTAACTTTCGACAGGCGCTGTCTCTTCGGACAGCATCTACAGCTTCATGCGCACATCGGCTTGATGCAACACGGAAGTGAGGCAGCTACCGGTGCCGCAGCTAGCTGTACCCCCCTGGGACTAGCAATCCAGCACATAGACGACTGGGGTTGAGGGCAGGGGCGGTTATCCATGTCCATGTGCTGCAATCAACGCACTGCCAGTCAGGAAATCCCGCCACTTGGACAGCCAAAGCACCACTGCCTACTGCAACGCAGCCACCAGCAGAGGCAGTGCCGCTTTCAACAGCAGCTGCACGCCCACCAAAGTGGCCACACGCTAGTAGGTCTAGCGGCTGGATGCCTGGAATTTGAGGATATGACGCCGCATGATAGTCGCGTCAGCCCCTTGCTGTTGACGAATGAATAATGACGTGCCGCACCCAAACTGCACAATCCGGGGTGTTGGTTGGACACGTCTTCAGGTCCGCCTTGTCTATGGCTTAAGGAGTGTGCAGGGAGCGAGTCTATTGGGAAGATGCCTTCAAGCTAGTATCCTGAGGGCTAAGGAGTAAATAGGCCTTTCACAGGTAATCATCGCCTGGGAGCCGACTCACATGTGATCAGGCCTTACAGCATGCTGCATCTTGAGTGTTGGCGCCAACCGCTGGCAGCTTGCAGCCGTCCAAGTCATGCTGTCTTTTAGGTGAGGGGTATCCAGGCACCAGCTCCCAGTGTCCTGGTGCTTGTACGCGCTTTTGCCCAGGCATCCTGGCATCCTGACAGCGAATACGGGCAGTCCTCATGTTTTTGCGTTGCATGTTGTTGGCTTGCGATGGTCAGCAACCTGCTGGCCCGGCAGCCGTTTACCGCTCCTCTTCTGAGGGTGCGGGGTAGAAGGTGCGGGGCGACCAGGGCAGCGACTCGCCTGAGGCGCGAGGCGAGGCGAACGAGATGTGGGTGTGGATGGGATCGACCCCGCTGGGCGGGCGGGGCCCGTGATGTCGGGTGCGGGCGAGGTCACGCCACATGAAACCGCCGCGGCCGGCCGGGGCTGCGCCATCGCCTGAGCTGCGGGCCCACCTGTGCGTGCTCGAGGCCTTGTCTGGGCGTTGGTTGCCTCCAGCGCCGCTTCCAGGGGTGCCGCCGCAACGACCGTCATCACCTCCGGCCCAGCCACGCAGCGCCTGCGCTGGCGCGGGGCGTGGAGACGGCCCCAGGCCAGGCGCTGGTGCTGTCGCGGCCAGGGGGGCGGGCCGTGAGCCCAGCCGCCAGATTCGCCGCCTGCCGGAAGCGCAAGTGGCCAAGCAGGGCCCGCATCTGCAAGACGGCAGGTGGCCACCATCACATTCCAACACAGTCGAGCCTGGCGGCTCGAATGGGGGGAGGCACGGCTTCCACGCAACAGCGTGTGCCACCAATACGCCGCAGTCATCGACGCGCTCCAAGCGCCCCACCACCACTGCAACCCCCCGCGCCGCCGCCCCCGCCGATGCCACCAGCCGCCGCCGAAGCGGTAGCCGCGCCATCCGACAAGCCCCGAGCCTGAACTTGACCCGTGGCTGCGCGCCGGCCGCCGCCGCTGCGTGCGTCACCCAAGCAACCACGCCGCCGCCACACCACCGCAGCTCAAACCCAGACAAGCTCAAGGGCCGGCCCCGGCCTGGGAACCACGAGGGGCTCGCGCTGGCGAGCTCAAGGGCGTCAGACTGGGCGCTGTGCCAGTCCGCGCGCACCGCACGCTCCACGCCGTCGATGACGTCATCGACGACGTCAGCCGCTGCAAACTGCTGTCCCGTCACCTGCCGCCGGCAGCGCAGGTGCCACGCCGCCTCCAGGACCGCCAGGCGCAGATGCGCCCACAGCTCCCCACTGCTCGGGGCCGGCCGCCAAGCCGCAGGGCTGTACTGCAGCCACACCTCGGGCGAGAGGCGAGGGGCGGGTCCGCCCCCCTAGTGGGCGGCCACAACCGCGCCAGCCACTGCAGCGCCGGCCGCACCGCCGGGCACTCCATGAGCGCGTGCAGTAGCATCTCGGGCTGCCAATCGCTGCCGTGCTGCGGGTCCAAAGCTTGCTCTTGGTGACCGGCCACAAGCTTTAAGTCTCATTTTCTATGACAAACGCAAAGCAAAGCAAACCGGCCTGCTCCCACGCCCGCCGCTGCCCCACAGGTGCTGCCGGCGCCATCGAAGGCAGCCGGCACGCAGCACTTTCTTAATACATGTGAAGTCACATGACAAATCGACGACATCCGCGCAGATGCGGCTGCCCAAGCCCGGCCCCGCTGGGGGATCGCACACTAGGCGCGAAACGCCGCGCGACGCCAACTGAGAGTGAGCAGTGACTATGGTGATCGCAGGGACACAAGATCGGCAGCGGTAACACTCCCTCCGCCCCAACAGCAGGCCGAGCTGAGGAGGGCGACCCACGCACGACAAGATCCAGCCCGCCGGGAATGGCGTGCCCTGAAGGCTACGAGGCATGCGCAAACGAGACAAGCTCAGCCGTGCGACTGACGTGATAAATCTATCGACCCGGGGCCTGCAGCCCTAGCGAGCGCGGCCCAGGGTCCGCCAGCGCTCCGCGGCCCCCGCAGCCGTGTACCGCTCCTCATCCGAGGGTGCGGGGTAGCGGGCGCGGGGCGACCGCCGCAGGGACGCGCCCTGAGGCGCACGCCGGCGTGGCGTCGGTGAAGGTGATGGGACTCGCGGCGGGCAGGCGAGGCCTGCGAGGTGCGGCCACTTGGCCGCCGGCGGTGTCGCGCCCGCGCCGCTGACGCCCATTGGGGCGGCGCCGCCGCCCGAGCTGCGGGCCCGCCCGTGGCCGGTTGCGTTCCTGTCGGCCAGGCCGGCTGCAATGGTGCTGAACGAGGGGCGCACCGGGGCAGCCTCCAGGCCGCCCGCTCCGCTCATTCACGCAGCAGGCGCCTCCATGGCCTCCGCTGGGGGCGCCGCCTCTGCGCCGGCCGCGGCCGCCGGCCCATCCAGCGCCGGCGCTGCGGCTCCTGAGGATGGCCCCGGGCCCGGCACCGGCGCCACTGCGGCGGGGGGAGGATGGGCTGTGAGCGCTGCTGCCAGTGACGGGGCCTGCCACGAAAGCGCTGTGCATTCTGGCAGGGCCCGCATCGGCACGACGGGAGGTGGACGCCAGCACTGTCCAGCACGAGCGGCCCCTGCGGCTCGATTGGGGGAAGGCACGGCCCCTCCGCCGCATCATCCCCTGCAGCGGCCACCCGCTCAAGCGCCGCTGGCGGCTCCTCGACCCCCCGGCCCGGCGCCGCGGCGCCCGCGGCAGGCCGCATCGCCGATTCCGTGGGCGCCGCCGCCGCTGGCGTGGGGGTTGCAGCTGCTGCAGGGCCCGGCCCCGCCGGCGCGGCGGCCTGGTCCGCTGCACTCTGCGCAGCGAGAAGTGCGTCAAAGGCTCAGCACCTCGCTACCCCCATGTAACCGACTGTCCATAAAAAATGGGCTGCGTGAGCCCATTCCGCGCCAGTCTGCGGTTGACCGCCGGCCTTCTGCTCCCCCGATATTTCGTTCCATGCGAACGGGCCGGGCCCCAGCCTGCTGCGCGGCTGGACAAGGCTGAGGCCCTCCCGAGAAGACGGCCCCAGGGCAGCTGCCAGGTCGGCCACCACCGGGTCCTCCCGACCGGGGAGCGGCCTAGGGCCCTGCTCTGCCAGTGGGTGGGGGTCCGTGACCACCTGTGCGCTCTGACCAGGCGCGTTGCCGCCAAGGGCGCTGGAGGCGTAGAGCGCCGCGAGTGCCGACGCCGGCGCCAACGCCATGCTTGCCCATCAGGTTGCGCGCGAGCCCCTCGCTGGAAACGCGGCAGTGGCGCGGCCGGGTGGCACCGCCTCGACGCTGGCGTGGCGGCAGGCTGCGGCCGTGTGGAGCGGCGCGGCTTGGCGACCTCGACTGGTCTGACCAGTTTGCACCACCAGCCGCCGTGGCCGCTGAGTGGTCGGCAGCGCTCCGGAGCGCGATGCCGGAGTCGGCATGGCAAACGAGCGCGGATGGCTTGTGGGTACGGCACCAGGGGCCAGGCGGCGAGCGAGTGTACGGCGTTGACGCTGATGGTAGGCTGCAGCAGCTCTCTGCGTCCGCGGGCCAGCCGTCGGGGCCGACGGCGTGGGCGGCGTGCTGGTTTTTTTATAGACAGTCGGTTACACGCGGGTAGCGAGGTGCCGAGCACCTGCGTGCAACCTAGGTATCAACAGGTGAGCTGCGGCCATGTGCGGGGGAGCCCAGCGCGCGGCATGCGCGAGGGGCGTGCGTGGATATGGCACCGGGGGGAACCCCTCCAGACCCCC
>NW_014011185.1:0-9208 GCF_000611645.1 Monoraphidium neglectum
CCCCCTGCCCCCCCCCTCCGAAAGACCGCCCAGGCACCCACCCGGGTCTGCCGCCTCATTCAGGCCGCGCGCCTTGTACCGCGGCCCCACGTGCAGCCGGCAGCGGCGGCTGAGCAGGCAGTAGCTGAAGCGGCGCCCGTCAAAGTCCTCCAGGTCCCGGCTCTCAGCCATGCCCTGCGGCAGTGGGGCCGACAATATATTATGTATGCGTTGTGTCGGGCGGCTACGTGGGCTGAAACGTCCGGCGTAATAATGAGGCGCACGCGCGCGCGCTCGCACAAAATGCATGGCGAGCGCCCAGCTGGCACCAGCGGCCGACGCTGCGCGAAATGCTTGCCGCGAGCCTCCGCGACTGCAGGGCCTCCCGCCGCGCATGCAATCCCCGCGCTCGCCTGCAGCAGCGGCGGGCACACTGCGCTGTCCCCATCCAGCCCGGCGGCCCTGAATGACGAGCTGAGCCAGCGGTTCCACACAAAGGGCCAGGACGGCTGGCCAGCGGGCGCGTCGCTGGGGAAGGGGCGCGTCACGTCCAGCGTCTCGCAGAAGAAATGGGCGCCTGCGGGAGGGCGCCGGGGCAGACAGGCGCTGGTTAGGCCGCCATGCGGCGCGTTGGGAGGCGGTGCGCCGCGCCGCCGCCACCCGACGGACGAGCTCTAACTGCCGGCCGCGGCCCGGCTGCGCGGCGCGGCCTGTTTCCGCAGCGACCTCGCGGCCATGGGGCGGCCTGTGCGCGCGCACCATCAATGGGAAAGGACGTGAGGCGCTCCACTCCGCGGTCGAGCTCGGCTTTGGTGGCCGCCTGGGTTGTGGGGTCCAGCTCCGGCTGCTACGGGGGCCGCCGGCGTGGCGGGCGGGGGAAGGGCGGTGAAGGGGGAGGTCTTTGACGGGGCTGCCGAGGGGGCGGGTGCAGCGCGGAGGGCACGCGGGCGTGGCTGCTGCTGCTGCTGCACTGCTGGCGGCCGGACAGGGGATGGGGGCTGTAGGGGCCGCGCTGCTGCTGCTGCTTCTGCTTCTGCTGCTGCTGCTGCTGCTGCTGCTGCTGCCGCCGCCGCCGCCGCTGCTGCGCCGGCTGCTTGGGCGATGGGGCGAATTTTAAAGACCAGGAATGTTGATTGTCGGCACCCGCCTCCAAAGCCGTCAGTGACTGCTGCTGCGTCCCTTGCTGCCGCGGGAACGCGGCGGCTCACTGAAAATGCTCCGCGGCGCCCGGCATTCTGCCCGCCTTGGTGCGTGAGACCGAGCAAGCGCCTCTGTTGCCGCACGGTCGCACACAGCTCGCACGACTGCTGACCAGGCTGCCTGTTGCCTGCTCGTGCAGGGCTGCTGCCGCAGGGCTGCTGCTGCAGGTCAGCAGCTTCGGGGCTGCTGCTGAGGGGGTGCTGCTGCAAAACCATCCCCGCCGGCCGATGCGCCTTTGCAGCCGCGCCGCGCACACACCTCACCCCTCTGCGCCCGGAAGGCCCGCCCAGACTTGCGACCTGTCCCGTCTGACCGGACCGCGGGCGGCATGCCCCCCACCCCTGCCGGCAGCCGGGCTTCAAACGACCGCAAGCATATGGGCTCGCACCTGCAGCTGGATCCTGTGCCACTTGGTCTGCGAAACGGTCTTGATCTCATGCCCGCCTGGCAGCGTTGCGGACACACGCACCAGCTCCGCAAAGAGCAGCAGAGCCACGGGTCCGAGCACCACATAGCCCAGGACCACCTTGCCCGCTGCTAGCTGCTCCACGCGCGCGCCGCCCTCTTTTAGGTAGGCCAGCGCCGCCGCCTGTGAGACATGCGCGAGCGGGGGCGTGGGCGCTGCTGATAATCCGAGCGCCACCTGCAGTACGCTGGCAGCTATGGTTTGGCACCGCTGGAGGCAAGGGAGTTGTGTGCTCACTGGAAGCACATGCAGGGGTGGAGGACCGCCGGTCAGCCACGCAGGTGCAGTCGCGTGACACGGCGGTGCGGCATGTGCGCGTGAGCACACGCACCTCGTCTTCGAACGTGTCGCGCCCGGTGACTGCCCCCCATTGTAGCGTTCCAGACTGAGGTTCCACACGCACAAGCTGCGCCTTGGGGCTGCTCGGGGCGAGAAAGAGCGGGTCAGTTAGGTGGGGTATGCCCCCTTAGTCCGCACCCCCGTAGATCACGCGCACCTGTAAGCTGGCTTGATCACTATATAATGCTTCTGTTTAGTCTGTGAGTAATACAGCGCACAGCTTGGCGCCCCGTGAGGGGCGTTTGTGCTCGCTATTTCCTCCATTCCAGCCTCTCGGAGCCCACTTTAACGCTAAGGACCGTGCGGAGCGTTGCAGACTGCCATCATAGAGAGCCTGGTCTCGAGCCACGGGCTGGACACTTTGGGCGAGTGGCAGGCGGGCGGCCTTGCCGTTCCGTTTCCCACCAGCAGCTCCAGCTGCTGCACCTGGGCAGCTGCACCCGTGCTGCCAAGAGCAGCAACCTTTCTGGAGCCACCAAGCATGTCATAAAACCTAAAACGGCCACTTGTGGCATTTATCTAAGCAAGCAGGCGGGATGGCGGTGCGCAGGAGGGTGGTGCTGCGTGCTGCGTGCCCGTGCTGCGTGCCCCGCTGGTGGCTAACACAAGCGCAGACCCTGTTCAGCATTAACCGGGCGGGGGCCGCAGCACGCAATACATTGCATGCACGTGATACCTCTGACTTACTTTTTGTGTTGTTTGCAGCAAAGTCCCCTGATCTCGGGTGCACAAGGCTGAAGAGCCCAGCTGCCGTGGAACGCCCATCCTTGGGGCATGCCTTGTCGCCCCACTTTTAATAATCTGCCACCCCATTTGACACAAACAAACAAATTGATGGTTACTGGGCCTGGATAAAGACTATAAGATATGATAGGCGATGCGCTTGGGCGCCGTTCCCCCGGAACGGTTCCAGCCTGTTGCTGTCAGCCCTCAGCAAGCTCCCCAATCAGACTCGGTAACAGGCCAGTGTGGCCGGCCCGCTACCACATGTGTGATCCGGGTTGACCCGGGCCCCAGCAGGGCATCGCGGTTGCGTGGGAAGGCGGTGGTGTCGGCCGCCCGCACCAATAGATGACGGCATCGAAATCTCTCAAAGCGGAACCTGGCAGCATGCAATGCAACCTTGCACAACCCTCCTGCTCTGGTCTGTGCACCGCGTGACGTCATTCACCGCGTGGCGCCCGCGTCAAGAGATGTGGCGCCAGTGAAGAGAGGCAGTGTGGCTAACAGGGGGTCAGGTTTCATTATATGCATGTGCATGAGTGTGTTGCCAATGAGGCCACGCACGGCACAGTGATAACACATTGTTTGTGCAAAGTCATGGGCCCTTGTGGGGCAATTAAGGGGCGATGCCATGGTGGTGTGTTGAATGTGCAAGATGGCCTACTCCACAAAACGTGGGGCTGCATGTGTGATGCGGTGCCGCACACCGTGCTGGCGCACGTCCATTGTTGTAATATGGAAGGTGCGGACGCAGCGCTGTCGCCGCAACGGATTCCCAACGCGCAAGCTGCGCGAAGACCAGCAACCAACCCTGACGGCCGGCCGCATGGCCCGCCACAGCCCTTATGCGTAGCACACGGCCGCCCTCGGGGAGCATTCGGCCTTGACTGGCAGGTCAGCCGACCAAGCGCTCGTGCGCATGCCGCCCCAATTCCGCGCCTGCACGCGCAGCTTGTACGTCTCCCCGCACTTGAACCTGAGCGCCTTCATGCAGCGATAGCAAGACTTGCAGCCCTGCTTCTTGATATCAAACGACCCCGACGCACCCAGCCTTGCCAGCACCAAGAAGCTGCACTTGGTCTCCACCGCATTAGTCACGGTAGCGTTCAAAGGCAGGGCGGTGATCTTGACGCGCCCCGGGATGCCGTAGTCGGCTGTGGCGCCCTGCTTGTTGGTCACGACGCGCAAGAGGCCCGCGGTCACGCTGACGGCGTCGATTTGGACGTCCGCAGGCAGGCAGCCGTTGACACGCATCTTCAGGGCGGTGACGGTCGGCTGCGCCAGCTTCGGGCTGGATCCTGCACACGGGCGGAGAGGCGGGGAGGGAGGGCAGTTGGCGGCGCGAAGGGCGGCTGTGAGCACGAAGTGAGCTCGAAAAACTATGCAGTGAGAGGCAACAGCTGTCTGGATGCGTTCTTTCAAGCATGCCCATGTTGGGCCACATATAAAGGGCAAGGTGGGCCACATGGGCCGCATAGCGAGCGTGCAGCAGGACTTCAAGGGGGCCGCTTCCGCATAAGCCAGCAGCACGTGCTCACTCAGCACATTCACTGTCACTGGGACGGTGGCCGAAGTGAGCCCGCTCGGCGAGCGCGCCACGATGCCAAACGTGCTCTTCCCCACGACCCTGAACTGCGGAACGAACTGCGCAATCCCGCCATCAATTGTCAGCGACGCTTTTGACTGGTCTGGCTGGCTGGCGAGAGCAACTGACGCGCGAGCGGTGGCTCCAGTGCTGGATAAGGCGGCGCCCGGCTGCGCTACCCAGTCAGACGTTGACAGGAACAGGACAGTGTTCTTCGAGACGTTGTAGACAGGGGGTGCGACCACCTTGGGGGGTTTTTCCACGGCCTCTGCGCGGGTTGAAAGGGGCGGCACCAGCGTGTGAATTTGCCAGTGTGGGCACATGACCCCGCCGGACGCACACAGGCGCTGTTGACACACGGCATGCAAGTGCGTCAAAATGCATGCCGGCAACGGGCTGCCTAGACAAAGGCGGCTCCTCCATGTCACTGATTCCGGAGTCCTCCCTCATGCACAGCGCGCTTGACTCACCGACTGTGATGGATGCGCGGCGCACTACAAACAGGCGATTCGGGTTCACAACCGTGAAGTTGAAACCGTCTTCTCCAGCGAAGCCCGCAACAGGCGTGTAGAGGAAAGAACCGTCTGGGAACAGGCTGACGTTGCCGCGCAACGGCAGCGATGCGAGTTGCACTGTCAGCGCACCGCCGTCCGGGTCGCTTGCGTTCTGCAGCACGCCCGGCGGGAACTGGGTGAGGGGTGTGTCTTCCTTAGTCCTGAAGGATACGTCCAGGGCATTGGGCGCAAACTTTGGCACTGCGAGGGTTGGGTGGGGGGACGGGCAGGCAGCAGGGAGTTGGGGCGTGCGTCATATAGCGGCTGATGTGTTGCGTAAAGCGATTGGCAAGTTCGCCGTGCCCCTTACTTGTCAATGAGAGTGGCAGCTTGAAGCAGCAGTCGAACTGTCAGGGAACCGACTAGGGGGGGACAAAAACTACTAGCTGTGTTCAAAAAAGTGCCTGCAAAAGCTGCTTGCCAGGTGCCATCACATGTGCATGCAACGCCAGGCGCCATCAGTTTGTACAACAATGGCACCCTTGCATTCCTTTTTGCGCGTCTTGTCACATTTGCTCCCTCAACAAGCACGAAACCTCCCCCTCCGCAGCAACACATCTCCACATGATCCTTCCCCCTCCCCCCAAAACCTTCTGCCTCTGCACCCACCAACTGTGATGACCGCTCGGCGCGTGACAAACCGACCCCTCTGGTCCTTCACTGTGAAGTTGAAGGAGTCGATGCCGTTAAACCCCGGGAGCGGAGAGTACGTGAAGGACCCGTCTGCTTGCATGTTTAGGTTGCCGCGCGTTGGAAGACCGCCTGCCAAGATCAAGGCCCCGAGGGGCAAGTCGATATCCCCATCAGGGTCGCTGGCGTTGGACAACACCCCGCTTGCAGCGTTGACGGTTAAGTTGAAGCCCTCCTTGACGATGTACGCTTGGTCATTAGCAACCGGAAGTTGGTCGGGTACTGCAGGGTTGCAGCACAGGTATTGAGAAAGGAGGGGTGGATGCGTTAGCAGGACGAGCGGGGCAGGGGATGCTTAGTCAGGTGCAACAGGTTGCAAGCGCATACAGCGGCTGGAATGAACCAGATGTAACCACAAACACGCAAGCTGCATATTGCTAATTAGTGTGAGGGCCCGCAACGTTGATTTGATTGGACTGGCTGCAGTGCCTGAGGCCCCGAAACGGCACCTCCTTCTCACGGTCCCTGGGTTGCTGTGACCTTTGGCAACACCAGATTGCTGTTGGTTGGGCTCAACTCACCCATGATAAGTTGAGCTTGGCGGGTGACAAATCGACCCCTCTGGTCTCTCACGGTGAAGTTGAAGCCATCAATGCCGTTGAAGCCGGGGATGGGGATGTATGTGAAAGACCCGTCCGCCTGAAGGTTCAGCGTGCCTTGCGTGGGGCCGTTGCCCGCCAAGACCAAAGCGGCCAGCGGCAGGTCTCCGTCGGGGTCGCTGGCTGCGGATAGCACGCCGTTTGCTGCACTGACAGTCAGGGCAACGCTTTCCTTGCCAACAAAGGACAGATCGGTGCTGACAGGGGGCTGGTTGGGGACTGCGGGTAGACGGCACCAACATGAAAGGCGAGATGCAGAGCGAGCAAGTGAAATTTTGCGAGATTTCCTGCTGTTTCCGGCATCATGCAGGTCAGGTGCAGCGATGCAAGCAAGCCACAGCGCTCACGGGGTGTATTGCAAGAGCACACTGTGCCTGCTTATGATATCTGCTGCAGGCCTGAAGGTCTTCGCACAAACTTGTCGCCCCCTTTGACCCCACCCGCACAATGTCAAGCCCTGAAAGCAAACCGCCGAGCGGCCGCCGATCGTCAACTCACTGATATTGATGAAGGCCTGGCGTGTCACCGTCCCGTTCCTCTTGTCCCTGACCGTGAACCTGAAAATGTCGAGGCCGTTGAAGCCGAGAATCGGCTCGTACACAAAGGACCCGTCCAGCTCCAGCTTCACGACGCCGCGCTGGGCCTCGTTGCCCGGCAGGATGAACGCGGTCAGCGGCAGGTCCCCGTCGGGGTCGCTGGCGGTGGCCAGGACGCCCGCGGCCGCGGGGATGGCCAGCGGGGTGCTCTCCTTGGTGACGAACACCAGGTCGGTGATGTTGGGGAGCTGGTTGGGGACTGAGGTTCAAGGGGCAGGGCCAGGGAGGGGAGGCAGCCGCAAGGAGAAGCGGCTTTCAGTGAGTATGCAGTTTGGGCAGCCGGGCCAGTGAGGGGATGCAGCAGCTGTGAGGAGAGGCAGCTGGTGGTTTGTGCCGCGAGGAGGTTTGACAGTCGTATTGGGAACGCGGGGCCCACGTACTTGAGCAATCAGCAGCATGCAGCAGCAGCAGAGGAAGGCAAACAACATAAAAAGAAGGAAAAGGTGCGGCGGGGCGGTATAAGGAGCAGTGGTAGACACATTTGCAGAGGAGACAACGAAATCTGTGTTCGGCAGACACTGCCATGCTGACCCAAACCAAAACAACCCCGCCAGGTCTGCAGGGTGCAGTCAAACCCTAGATTGTCAGAAATTACGCAGCTCACATACGATGAACGATGCCCGCGCCAGTGCGCTTGACAAACCGGTAGAGTCCAGCACCGAGAAATCGAAGCCGTCCACGCCAGAGAACTCGCGGTTGGGCGTGTAGATGAAGGAGCCGTCGGGCGACAGCGACACCACGCCGTTGAGCGGCCCGTTAGATTTGAAGACCGCGGTCAGCTTGTCGCCCGGGTCGTTGTCGACGGAGCGGACGAGCACGCCAGGCGCTGGTATAGACAATGGGATGTCCTGGTTCACGCCGTACGTAACATTGCCCGCGATTGGCGCATCCGGAACCGGCACTGCCGGGCAGCAAGATTGGCAGCAAGAGAAGGTTTCGGGGAAGGGGGCATGACGTCACAGCACGCGCAGGTGGGCAAGAGGGGACGAACAATGCGTGAGGAGGGAAGCCCCAAGAGGATCTGGCGGGAGGCTGTGGTCAACGGCCTCAGGTTCCATCAGGTGTGGTCACGGTTGTAGCATGCATGCGCCCAACCATCCGTTGCCTGATGCTCCCTCTGATCCCAGGCGGCCCTCGGCCAGAGCCGCGAAAATCCCCGACGACGGTATCCCAAACACGGCCGCGCCCGCACTCACCGACAGTGAGGGTCACACGCTGCGGAGCGCTGAACCGGCCCCCGTCCGACGCCTGGATGACGAACCCATCGGTCCCGAAATAGTTGGGGTTTGGGACGTACTGCAAGGATCCGTCAGCCGCCAAGGTAAGCGTGCCGTTGTTGGGGGCCCCGCCAGGGACAACTGAAACCTTGATTGGGTCCAGGTCAGCGTCGACCGCACCGCCGAGCACGCCCGGCGCGGGCACGTTGAGGACGGTGTCCTCGTTGAGTGTCGCGCTCAGGTTTGCAGCAAGGATGGGCGCCTGGTTCTCGGCGGCGCCAATGTCGGCGGCCGCGCCGACGACGCGGGCCAGCCCGCGGATGTCGGCTGCGTCGCCGCCAGTGTTCACGCCCGCGTCGACCACGGCGCTGGACGCCGGGGGGACCCAGAAGGTCGTCGGCCCCTGCTGGCCGGCTGGCCGCGGGTACGTGACCGAGCGCAGCAGCGGGCTGACCTCGAGCGTGCCGTTCGTGCCGACGGCGCCGGCGGCGACTGCGCCCGCCCAGTCGTTGTGGCTGAAAGGCATGCTGGGGTTGTTGAGGGAGAAGGAGGGCGTGTAGTAGACGGAGAAGGCGTTGACGCCGTCCCGCCAGAGGATGCAGTTGATGACGCTCGCAACGGCGGGCGGCCCTTGCCTCAGGTTGAGGTACAGCCCGGACCCCTGCCCCGACTGGGTAGGGTTGTTGGGAAACTCGTTATTATAAAACGTGGTGGAGTGGATGAGGATCGTCGTGAAGGGCGTCGCGGTGGCGACCGCGCGCGAGTCGACGAACGCGCCGCCGCCGAGCGCGGTCGTGGCCTGGTCGACGCTGTTCCCGACGAACGAGCACTGCTGAACATACAGGTCGTCGCCGGCGTCGAAGTGGAGGCCGCCGCCCGCCGCGACGGCCCTGTTGTTGTCAAAAGTTGTGCGCCTGACGACGAGCGTCGCGAGGCCGCCGACGGACACGCCGCCGCCAACGTCCGCCGCGGTGTTTGCCGAGAACACGCAGTCCGTGAGGTTTGCGACGGTGTTGGTGCCCCTCACATAGACGCCCCCGCCGGCGCTTGCGGCGTTGCGCAGGAAGTTGCAGCGCGTGCAGGAGAACGGCGCCGCCTCAATGATGACGGCGCCGGTGGAGGAGACGCAGTTTTGGACCAGGAGATCCTGCGAAAGAGGTATTTGGGGTGGAGGAGTCTGTCAAGACTGGCTTTTGGGTTGCAGCTAGGACATAGTTACAAATAGCATGAGGAAGTGGTGCCAGCGGGGAGGGGAGGGGA
>NW_014011184.1:0-6564 GCF_000611645.1 Monoraphidium neglectum
GGCGGAGGGCGCCGGCGCGCCGGAACCCCCTACCGAGGCCGCGGCCGCGGGCGGCGCCGCCTCCGGCCCCGGCTCAGCTGCCAATTCAGACGACGACGAGGCGGACCGCGTGCTGGACGCACTCATAGAGGGCGACGGCGCGCCGCCGCCCGAGACGCGCGCCCTCATCACGCCCGTCGACCCCGAGCGCCTGCTGGCCGACCCCCTGCTCGCGCGCCTCACCGCCGACTTCAACGCCTTCACGTACGACTTCTTCGGCGAGCCCGGCGCCGGCGGCGGCGGCGGCGGCGAGCTGCTGGGCGGCGCGCTGGAGGACGGCGGCGGCGGCGGGCTCGAGGAGGGCGAGGACGGCGGCGGCGCGGGGCCCGCGGCGGGGGCGGTGGCGGACCTGTCGGCGATCGGCGACTTTGAGCCGTTGGACCCTTCGCTGCTGCTGGAGGCGCAGGACGTCGGCGGCGGCGAGGGCGGCGGCGGCGGCGGCGCGGGGCTGTCGACCTGGGGCAGCATGGACCCCGAGGCGGCCGCGGCGGCCGCGCAGGGCGGCGGCGAGGGCGGCGAGGCGCTGGCGGGCAAGCTGCAGGGCCTGGCGCTCGGCTCGCCCTGGGCGTGAAAATGGCGGCGGCGCACCGCGCCCCTGCACCCCTTGGCTGCCGGCCTGCTCGCTCCCCGGCCGCCCCCTTTACCCCACTCCCCTGCAGTCACAGTCTGCTTCATGCTGCAGTCACATAGTTCTTCTTATTTCTTGCATCTCAGGCGCGGGCAAGGCGGGATCCTCTTTCGCCCGCCTCGCCGGCGGCCGCTTCTGTGCTGCGCGGACCTTCTTACCACAACCCAAGCGGCGAGAACGCCCGGGCCCCCAGCCCCCACTGAGCGGTGTGCAGGGGTGCGGGCGCCGCCCCCTTTCAAACCTGGCAGGTGCCCTCTCTCTATCTCGATTGTCTCTCTCTGCACGCGCGCCTCGCGCACACGACCGCTCCCCCTTTGCGTCGCATCCCGTGGCGCCAGTCGCACCCCACATGTGTACGAAAGAAGCCCCGCCCACACGCGGGGCGCCTCTGAGATTAGCTGCTCGACAGTTTGCACCAGCTTTGTGCCCAGCGCGGCGCCCTCCAAGCCCGCGACCCCACCCATGATTTAACACAGCGAGTGGTCTGTCGGCGCCGTCGCTTTGGAATCGAAAGCGCGGCCCGACGCAACCGCGCCGCGCCCCGTTTTGCGAGCCCGCGGGCGGCGGGCGGCGCCCGTGCCCTTAGGAAGCGGGAAGTCGGGATGTGTTCCTTCTCCTTGTTTTGGCTGACTGCACGCAACTTTTCCCGCTCATTATATGGTATCCGTCCCTTCAAATCAACCAGAAGCATGCACTGCCGCGGGGCCCGCCGTTGGGAACCGCCCCGCGTGCATGCCAGTGTGTGTTTGTGCTTGTGCCTACACCCATGCCCACCCAAGTGGCTTGCATCGCCCTCTCGCGTCAACAAACACACGCCGACCGGCGTGCATTCGGCGCCCAAGCAATGTGTATTGTGCGGGAACCCCCGTCCTTGCTTCCAGCGGTCTCCCCCCATTCTTTGTCGTTCTGCCGGCGTCTTGTTGGGAGCACAACCCACGCCACACCTTGCACCCTTGGACCGCCCCGCGCGCCGCGCGTCTGTGCCGCTCGGCCCGCTGGCGCGAGCGGCGCGGACATGTTGGCGTGCAGGGGGCGGCGACCTCGCCCACGCCCACCCATTTGCACACTTTGCGCGCCACCTCGCAGAATGCCTGCCCCATCCGCACGCTCCATCCCCGCGCCATGCGACGCGCGCGCGTGCGCGCGCACGCGCTCTTGCGGCCGCCGGCCGAGCCTCCCACAACGTGTACCGATGCCACCCCTGCCCTTCCGTGCCCCACGCACGTGGTCTCGACAGCGCGCCGAATCGCGGCCGCGTGCTTGGCCCGTCTGGTGGTGTCCACAAGCGTTTTCTGCCGGCCGCGCTCGGCGTGCTGCCGCCCGCGTGCCGCCTCACGGCAACAACCAGGCCCGCTTGCGGCGCACTCTACGGGCTTTCATAAGGCGGCCTTGTGACGGGGCCCAGCGTTTTTGCTCGCGTCTGGGGTGCTGATGCCATGGGTCTGCAGCACCGCACTGCTCTTTCATTCGTTCATAATTGAGCATAATTGTAACTGTCACTGTCGTCTGTCGGGGCCGCCTGCTGCTTCCCCTGTCAGCCCAAGCCTGCGGAGTGCAGGAGCCCTCGTGGTGTGTTGTGCTGCCAGGCGCCCTGTCATTCGACAAAGCCCGCTGTCAGCGGTGGGCACGGCTGACACGTGGTGACGGTCTGGTTTACACACAGCCACAGCAACATGAAACAAAATGAGGGCAGTCAAATCCAGGGCAACGGGTCAAAGTGCCGACAAATAGGGTCTCACAAAACAGCTGCGACCAGCAAGCAGCCACAACCCAGCGCTCTCGCGGCAAACGACGACTGCGCTCGCGGCTGCTGCTTGCCGCACACGCAAGGACGCGGCGCGCGCGCCAGGTGGGAAGCGGGCCCGTGCCGCCGCCGCCGCCGGGCGCCCCGCAGCCGACGGCCCCTCGACGGCGAGGATCCGCCGCCGCCTTGCTCACGCCGGGCCCGTCTTATCGGATCTGCGCCTCGGCCGCGTCTGCAACAAAGGGGATGCGCGCCTCCCTGCCGAGCAGCGCCGAGCCCACGCCAAACACGACACACGCGGCGACGGCGACCCAGATCGTGTTCTGCGCCCCGATGTACGCCTGCAGCGCAAGCCCCGCCGTCGTGGGCGGCGGCACGAGCTGCTCCAGCAGCCGCGGCAGCACCAATAGGATGTCGAGGAGGACGGCCTGCATGGCGCTGAAGCGCACGTAGCGCGAGAGCTGCATGTTGTTGACGACGCCGATGTAGATGCCGAAGAAGCAGATCAGCGCGGCGAATGGCACCGAGTGATAGAGGGACAGCAGCGGCGCGACCGGCGACACGGCGCGCGCGATCGCGGGGAACTGGTAGAAGAGGAAGCGGCCGTAGGAGAAGGCGTCCAGGAAGGGCAGCAGGAAGGGGGCGGCCGCGAGCACGCGGTCGGCCGCGGACGGCGCGCTGCTGCGGTAGTAGCGCGCCGAGACGCGCAGCGGCCGGCGGCCGGCAGGCGTCGCAGCTGCTGCGGCGACGGCCGGGGCGATCGACGCGGCGAGGGCACGCCGCGCTGGCGCGTTTGCGGCCGACGCAAGCATGCGCCGGCTTGCTGCGCTGTGCAGGAGTCGGTTGCCCGCTGTGTGCGACGATGCGAGACACTTCATGGCTACTGTGTTATCCACACGGTGTTGCTGCAGCCAGGTGGCAGGGATATTGGTCGAGACCTTGAGATCTGGTGCCTTTGATGACAGTGACCGTGCTGGGCAATGTACTGTACTATTGATCACAAACCGAACGTGTCTAGGCAGGCCTATTCAGGCCTTGAACTTATTGGACAAGAAGCACATCCAATTCGACACCGTAGCTGAGCAGCTTGTTGCGAGGCATTTGCGTGTGCAAGGCATCTGCTGTAACCTGTGAGACTTCGGTGGTGCATAAAACTCAATTATTGCGCCGACACGCGTCTGACATTGCTTTTGGCTGCTGGGGACACTGACCACCAGCTCCATGCCCTGGCGGCAGCGCATGCAAAATGGTGGACGTGCTCCGCCGGAAGCGCCCCACTGTCCTCAATCGATGTCAAGAGGTTATCACGCTTCTACACTTATTGCACATGGTGCATTGGATTGTAAGTCTTGAGGGGCACTGTGAGGAGCCCAAGGGAGTCGAGGGAGACAAGTCAACTCCCAAATGATTAATTTGACCGTGGTGCAGCAATCTGACCTGCTGTGCATCAACACATCACCCAGCAAGCTGATTCAGAACAAAGCGCATACACCGTGGCTGGGCGTGAGGTGCACCAGAGCTGCTGTGTTGAGAGGCAGCAAGACGCACAAAGCTTGGTTGCAGCCTGAAGGCCGGCACGCAAAGCAAAGCTGAAGAAGGACAGGGGTGACATCAGCAGACGTCATCGATGTGCGTGAAGTCGATGAGATCTTTTCAGGGGCCCCTTGGCCCATCCTGGGGCGGTGGGAATTGCAGGGTAAAACCAGCAATGGACGTAGTCGATGCGTCAGCGGACAAGTAGACATTCTGCAAAATCAACCACGCCAGGGCAAGTTTGTTTGGCCATGCAAGCCCCTGGATCTCTCTGACCTGCCAACACAGCCATGCATGCACAGGGCCATGCCAGTCACAGCCAGCGTTTGGTGTACCAAACATCACCGTACGGCATTCAACCACCTGTACCGGTAAGTTGAGACAAGGGGAGGATGATACTGTGGCACGATTTATCAAATTTGGATGTTTGGTGTTCGCATAGATGCACACTTGTGTTGCATGCATCTATGTTGGCCTTGTGTGCAGCGAAATCTGCTGTCAACACATCCCCGCACCGGCACACTTACAAGCACCTGCGCGAAGTAGACATCGTCGACACCTGGAAACACAACCCGGCCGTGTGTGTTGCGGTCATCGCACATCCGACGCCTAGAAACGTGTCGGGTTTTGCATCATGTCGAATTGGTGGCGGTTGACTCCTTACAAAGGGTGACCCGATCTTAGGACTCTGAAGGTCGTGGCTCTGAACATGGTGATGTCTTCTGGTTGATTACTTCTGTAAAACGGGGTTGCCGTGAAGGCACCAAAGCGATCTGATCCAAGTGCTGGGTTTGGACAATGCAACAGAGCAGCGCTGTACACCTGGAGACTGCTAAGCAGTAGTAACATAAACTCGTGGCGAGCCACCTGAGCAAGGGCTGCAGCACCGGCTCGCACCACAGCGTTGCTGCTTCGCCGCCGGCCCAATCCGCCAGCGACCAGCGCCGCGAAAGATGCCCGGCGTATGCTGCGGCTGCGTCGCCGCGCCGGCATCGGTGCAGCCGCGCAAGACGTACAACACCCTGATGACGCAGCTGTTCGCTGGCGAGGCGATCAAGACGACAGACCCGCTGGACTCGTCGCTGCGGCGCAGGATCCAAAAGGTCCAGGAGTACATCCAAAAAAATCCTGCAAAGATACCAAAGGCGCGTGCGTGCGTCCCCACGCTGCGCATGCGAACCCCGTGCTGCACGCGCCTGCCGCGCACGATTACGCAACCCTTGGGCGCCGAGCACGTCATCGCGGCGGGCTCCGTCGCGAGGGAACCCCCGTCTGCCTGGCGCGCGCGGCGCAGCCAAGGCGGCGTTGCCTGGGGCCGCCCGCCACGCGCCCCGGCCCGCCCCCTCGGCGCCCGCCGCGCGCTTTTCCAGCACACCGCGCCCGCCGCCCCGGCGCCGCGGCCGCGCGCGCAGGTCTCCCGCCGCCTGATGCGCCGCGTGCGGCAGGCGCTGCGCAAGCCGGGCGACAGCCTGGGGCATGTCAAGGTGGCGGTGTACGCGTGGATCTACATGCTGGCGATGTCTGCTGACGAGGAGAGCAGCTACTCCCCCAGCTTCTTCGCGACGGAGCTCGTGTCTGGGCCAGACGCAGTGGTGCGCGAAAGTTGGGGTCTGATGGACGGCGCGGTGGGGACGGGGCGTGCAGAGCTCGTTTCAAGTACATTTGTGTGTGTGTGTGTGTGTGTGTGTGTGAGTGTATGTGTATGTGTGTGTGTAGGTGTAGGTGTAGGTGTGTGCATGTGCGCGCGCGTGTGCATGTGCGCGCGCGCGTGTGTGTGTGTGTGTGTGTGTGTGTGTGTGTGTGTGTGTGTGTGTGTGTGCCTGCGTGATGGTGGGTGTGAATTTCATTGCGGTCTCAGTCCGAGAGTGCGTCACGCGGGGCTGCCCGTGTCCCGCCCTGACGCCGGCGACCCTCCGCGCCGCCGACCCCGCCAGGTGCCGCTGCTGCTGCGGGACCCGCACCTGGAGATGCGCACCCTGGGCGCCGAGCTGCTGCGCGCGTTCACGGCGGTGCAGTCGGAGACGGACACAAAGCTCGACGCAATCCAGGCGCTCACACCCCTGGTGCGTGCGAGGCGTCAGGCGTAGCAGCGGCGCAGCAGCGCGCGCGACCACGGGGCGGTGGCCTTGTACGCCGCGTCGCTGGGGCGGCGTGCGCAAGGCTAGAACGCAGGGAGGGGGAGGGGCTCGCTCGCCCGGCGGTGCGGCAGCATGTGCAGGCGCAGCGGCCAGGCGGCTTGGCACGGTCGCTCCGCGGGGCGCCCTGCACCCTGCGTCCGCTTCTTCCAAACCCCGGCCGTCTTGCACGCCCCCAACCCCTCGCAGACGTGCCGCGCGGCGCGCGCGGCGCTGCATGCTGAGAGCGCGGACCAGAAGGTGTCGGATGCGGCAGAGCGCCGCAGGCAGGGCGATGTGCTGGCGGTGCCCAACCCCCTAGACCTCATCGCCAGGCGCGCTAGGGCGGCGGCAGAGGGGCGGCGACGGGCAGAGGAGCGGCGGGGCGCTCGGCAGGCGCTGCGCGGGGCTCGCGACGCCGAGCGAGGCGGCCTGCCGGCGTGCAAGGCCTGTTGCGCTGCGCTCCCGAGGGACGCGCCCCCGGCCGGCTGCGCGCATGCGCGGCG
>NW_014011184.1:6944-9586 GCF_000611645.1 Monoraphidium neglectum
CCCGAGGGACGCGCCCCCGGCCGGCTGCGCGCATGCGCGGCGCGAGCGGCAGCCCTCACTGCGGGCCCCCGCCTCACCTGCCCCCCCTACAGGCGCGCGCCGGCGCATGTGGCAGCGCTGGAGGCGTCGTGCCTGCGGTGCCTGTGCGAGGTGGTCGCCCTCGCGGCGCGCGGCAAGGTGCGCCGCGGCGCACAGCACACCACAGCGCAATCGCACCACCCCCTCTTATCCTCTGCGGCCCCCCTCCTTGCTACGCGTCGAGTCGAGCTTTGACTGAGCGGCTGCGGGCAGTCTTTCAAGATAGGCCGCCATCTAAGGCAAGGAGGAGACCGGCCTGCTGCGCACGCAACCCCACAAAGCCGCGGCCACCCCCGAAAAACAACAGCACCACCACGGGCACCGCCGCGCCGCAGGTCGCCCCTGACCATCTGGAGCAGATGCAGGCGGTGGCCCTCGACAACCTCAGGCACCCGGCAGGTGCGGCCGCGCCGCCGCCGCTCTTGCCCCGCCCCACGCGTGCCGGCCGGGGCGCGCTGCCATGGGCACTGTGTCCCCTCGTGGCCTCGGTGCGCTGCAATCCCCTTGCCGAGCGGAATTGGGCGGGCCTTTGCGGTCCCCGCTGTGGCGGCGCCCAGCATGCAACATCCAGTGCTGGCGCACATACATCGACACCCCCAAAGGTGGCATCAGCGGACGTGCGAGCGAAGCGGGGGCTGGCCCCATGTCCAACGGCGGCCCCTCCGCCGCCAGTGGAACCGCGCCAGGCGCCGCCGAGGGAGCCGACGGCGCGGCCGCGCCGCCGCCGTGTGTCGTCGATTATGAGTTCTGCGCAGCCATGGGCGTCGCGCACCGCCTGCCGCGCGGCGGCGGGGGCGCGCGGGAGCTGGCAGAGCGCCTGCTGGCGCTGCTGGCGGGCTTTGTGCGCGACATCGCAACGGTGAGCCCCAAGGGGGCGGTGACATTGCAATTTACTGCACTCTGCATCGCCCTCCATCTACCTTGAGGGCAGTTGGCGCTTGCGGCGCAGGCAGGGTCCAGGGTTGAGCGTTTGTCAGGGACGCGATGGCGTTTCCGTTCTGAGTGCACCCCGGAAGCGGAGCAGGCGCAGCTTGCCCACGCGCGAGCTCGCGAGCGTCCGCCCTGCGAGGGGTCTTCCGCAAGCCCACAGCGCGTACGCCAGCACGATCGCGCGCGTGCTCATACTTGTGCGTGCTCTTCCTCGCAGGTGTATGATGTCATGGGGACATTCTTTCGCTACATGGACTCTAAGAAGCGCTGGGGGGAGAGCGGCGTGGTGCAGGTGTGTGGGCCGGCTCGGTTGGCCGTCGGGAGGAGGGGGGAGCAACGGAGGCTGGGTGGATCCTGGGTGCAGGGGGTTGGGTGAGATGGCGGGATTGATTCCATGGGGATTGATTCCAGTGCGAGGTTTGCAGGTGCTCCAACCTGGCGGTGGCCTTTTGGTTTGTTCCTCACACACACACACACACACACAATCTCTCTCTCTCTCTCTCTCTCTCTCTCTCTCTCTCTCTCTCTCTCTCTCTCTCTGTCCTCGTGTGTGCGTGCCCCCCAGGCATACATGAGCGCGCTCGCGTCCTCAGGCACGCGCCACGACTACCCCATCTTCTCCTCCCTGCTGCGCCATGCATCCGGCGGCGCGCTGCCGCCCGCCGACGCGCGCGCGGTCCTCGGCGTCGCCGCGCAGCAGGCGCGGCGGCTGGACGCCGCGGCCGCGGTGCCCGCGCTCGCGGCGACACTGCTGGAGCTGCCGCGGGTGTGGGCGGCCCAGGCACGCTCTGCTGGCGGCGACAGCGGCGGCGGCGGGGGCGCCTCGCTGGTGCAGGCCGCGCTGGGCCTGGGCGGCGGTGGCGGCGGCGACGAGCGCGCGGCGGCTTCCGAGCAGCTGCGGCAGGCGGTGCTCGAGCTGGTGCGGCAGCTGGCGGGCGGCGTGGCCGGCGCGGCGGAGCTGTCGGAGGCGCTGACGTCAGCGCTGCGGGGCGCGGCCGAGGAGTGCGCGGGGGACCATGAGGCGGCCGCGCTGGCGGCCGAGGCCGCGTCGCAGGCGGCGGCCGCGTGGGCGGAACGGCGGCAGCAGCAGGCAGCGGCGGGCGCGCTGCCGGGTGGCGCGCTTCCGGGGCCGCTGGTGGAGGCTGTGCTTGCGCTCGAGGCCGCCGGGCCGGCAGCGGCGCGGTGGCCGCTGCTTCGCGTCCTGACGCGGCTGCTGCCTGCGGCTCCCCGGGTGAGGCACGGGGTGCGGGCGCATGCGCTGGTCCCTGGCGCCAGGGGGGGGAGCTGATAAGGCTTGGGTGTGCTGTTTGGGGTCTGCCTGCATGTCACGTGCTCTCGAGCACTTTGCGATTGCAATTTCCAAGATGCCAGGAGCATAGCTGCCACGCACCCATCCACTCGACCCTGGCATGCCCCTGCTTCCCGCAACCGTCGGCCGGATGGTTGCGCAGGGCCTGCGCACCGACAGGCACGCGGAGGCGCTCGCCGCCAGCGCCGCGCGCGCTCTGCTATCAGAGGACCCCCCTGCCTGGGAGGGCGCCGCGCCGGCCGACGCGGCCGGCGCGGGCGCGCTGCTCGCCGCCTGCCTCGCCGGCGGCGCGCCGCGCCCTGCGGCTCGCCTCGCGCTCGCGCGC
>NW_014011183.1:0-9205 GCF_000611645.1 Monoraphidium neglectum
CCCCCAACGCACACAAACACCCAACCCCCAGCCGCTCCCCGCCCACCCACCGGGCGAGTTGATGAACAGCTTGATGTCCTTAGTCGCGTCCTGCTGGTCCAGCAGCAGCAGCTGGCTCACAATGGCGTCCGCCCCAAAGTCGTCGACCTCGCCGCCCAAAAACACGATTCGCTGGCGCAGCAGCAGGCCAAAGGGGTCGCCCGCCATCTCGGCCGTCCGCGGCGCCATGATCGGCTGCCCGTTGGCCTGGATCGGCGCCACGCTGACGCCGTTGGTCCAGCCCTGCTGCGGCTCCCGCGGCGCGCCGCCGGCGCCGCGGCTCGGCGGCGTCCAGAGCGCAGCTCGGGGGGCGGCGGCAGCGGCGCGGCGGGGCGCGCGGGCGGCGCGCTGCTGCCGGCGCGGCTGTGGCCGCGCGCCGCTGCTGAAGGTGCTGCTGCTGGACGGGAGGGTGCTCATTGTGGCGTGCCTGGCGGGCGGGTCAAGGGGTTGCAGTGGTGGCCAGGTGCAGGGACGATGTGCGGCGGTGCCAACGCCGATGCAGCTGCTTGTGCGATCAGCACTGGCTTCAGCAGAGCGCGCGCTGACGAGCGCGAAGCAATCAGCAGATGTCCTTTGATACAATCACGAGCAAGTGGCCCTGAAACAGCGGCCGTGTGAGTGCCTGCACCGCAGGGCTGCTGCTGTTGTTCCCTCTGAGAGACGGTAGTTGCACGCTAAGCTCAAGTATTACGTTTTCATCAAGCTCACCTTGGCGTGTGATGCGCTGCGCCCTCGGGCGTCGCCAGATCACCCTGCTAAAATTGTGGTCGCAGCTGCGCAAAATCAGTCTGATGAAAGGGCTCTTAAAATATCCGTCAATACCAATGTCACGTGTCCAGCACGTCAGTACGCAGGAAGTGATGCGAAGCGCTGCTGCGTTCAAGGCAGTGGCGCGGCTGCAGGCATGGCGTCCATGAGCACCAGGCGAGGCACCTAGCACCACCACATGGCCACCACGTGGCATTTGTCGATTCTGCTAGCGTGAGCTGGAAGCCTATCAAGCTCACACTTGTTGCGAGCACGATCCTGCAGTTGACTGGAGTGGACTGGCTTGGTGAGACATGCTGCAAAACCCCACAAGTCCACCAGAAGGCCCCTGCCTTTCCTGCACCCCTACCCCCTGCAGATGGAATACATCGTCCCCTCTCGTCACACTCTTGTCTCAGCTTATGCACAACTGAGCACGGCAATAGAAAGGCACCCCATCTAGTGCCAGGAGCTGTGCTGAGGAGCCATACAGAGTCGAGAATCACACCAATTTACAACACAGACACAACCGTGCGGCTCGTGCGCACACATACGCACGAACGGCTGCCAGCTAGCTGATCCAGCCGCGTCTGCTGTATAACCAAAAAAATCAGTTACGCGGCAGCAGGAGTAGTGCCGCCAGAGAGAAAAGCCTCGGCGCACCACCGGTGCCGCGCCAACGCGGCGGCGACCCGCAGACAATCCTGTCCGGAACAGCCCCGCAACCGCCGCAGCAGCTGCCTAGCAGCTGCATGGATGATGGGGCGCCTACTCAGGGTGGACGGGGATCTTGTGGATGCGCGCGGCCGAGGCAAACAGGTGCTCAGGAGCGCGGTCCGCCACCGCGCCGCGGGCGCCCAGCAGCTGCGGCGGCAATGGAAAAGGGGGGGGGCAGCAAGGGGTGTGAGGAGTTTGTCAGCGACAAAGAGGGTCAAAATGGACGTGACGCCCGCAGGTGCCTGGCTACCCAAGCGAGGACGTGCTCAGAGTTTCCAGGGGCGCACGGAGCGCGCCACCTGCCCAGAAACCCCAGCCCCAAAGCGCTGGCCGGCCGGCGGCGGCGCGCGGCACGCACCGTGGCGTGCACGCCCGAGTTGACGAGGCGGCCCTCCTTGCGCCACTGCACAAAGTCGTCGCGCGAGTAGGGGGTGAAGCCCCAGTTGCGGCTGGTCACGATCTTCTGGCGGCCGGGGAACTTGAACTTGGCGCGGCGCAGCGCCTCGGCGGCCTGGTAATGAGGTGCAGCACGAGCGGGGCGCGATGATTGTGGGGGAAGCAAGGGTATGTTATGTGTGGGGAGGGGAGGGGAGGGGGGCGTGCAGAGGTTGAGAAGCCGACCTATGAGGCGGGCAGGCGAGAGGCCCGCCTAGCAGGGCGGGGCATGCGGCTTGTGCGGCGCAGCGGCCACCAGCGGCGCCGCCTGGGTGGCCGCAGCCGGGTGGCGGCAGTGCTCCGCCGCTGCTTGTCGAGGCGCCCATCTTTTTCTGCCGCCCCTTGATATCAGATGTGCAGGTTTCCCATATCCAATACAATTGCCGGCTTCCAACCCACACACCTCCCAGTTCCAAGCTTACGCCGCCGCCGGCTGAAAACCCGCTACATCGACAGCCGCAGCCCCACACGACTATAGCATCCAACCCCAATACAGCCGCCCACCGGCGCCCTGCAGACCCAACACCCTGCACTCACCACGCCCTGGTGCTGGTCCCTGCAGCGGATCGACATGAGGATCTGCCCGATCAGCACGCGCGCCGCCACGCCCTGCGGCTTCCCGAACGCGCCACGCATGCCCGTCTGCAGCCGATCCGCGCCGGCGCACGAGAGCATCTTGTTGATGCGCAGCACGTGGAAGGGGTGCACGCGGACGCGCAGGTGGAAGGACTCCTTGCCGGCGTTCTTGGTCATGTACTTGTTAGCCGCCACGCGGGCCGCCTCCAGCGCCTCGGACGAGACATTCTCCTTCTCCCAACTGAGCTCGGCGGGAGTGAGGTGACCGGGGGTGTGTGGGGGCGTTTCCTCGCACAAGGGTTGAGATGGCAAAAAATACGGGGGTTTGGCTTACCCCCAAGTACTTGCATGTGTGTGTGTGTGGGGGGGGGTGAGGGTCAACGACAAACTCGTGTGCACCGTATGCTGCTGGTGTTGCTGGCATATGCCTGTCGCCCAGATGTCGGCGTCGGCGCCGTCCGCAAGGCTGTAGCTGCTGCAGTGGGGGGTGGCCGCGGTGCTGCCACCGCAGCAAGCGCTGCTGCTGCGGCCTCCGCCGCCGCTGCCCGCGCCGCAGCCACCATCGCCGCCACCGACCACCGCCGTGGTTGCCGGTGCTCCTGCGCCGTCACTACCCCCGGTGCTGCCTGCTCTGACCAAGTTGCCTCGAGAAGCAGCCTGTGCCGTTAAAGTGGCCCTGCCACTCTGACTGCGGCAGGTGAGGCTACTGCTCCACCGAGCATGCAAACAGCGCCCACCAATGGCTCTCCTGTATGTTGCACGACTGCTGCAGATGCTGATGCAGCCACCCCACTGCCCCAGCAGTGGCTGCTGTCTGTGCTCAACAACGACGAGTAGCCCATGCCCCGTTCACAAGGCGCCGTCAGGTGCTGACACTGCTCAGGACACCATGCAGCAGCAGCGCCACCTCACCATCACCAACACAGCAGGAGCGCCAGCACACATGCGCACGACAAGCATCATGCGCCGTCCACCCAGCCCGCATGCCCACGCCCCGCCGCCGCCGCCACGCGCGCACCTTGCCAGGTGGACGCAGCACGGGAAGGTGTCCACGTCAGCCCTCTTCATGCCCACATCATAGATACGGATCTTGGGGTCGGGCACACCACGGCAGTACCTGCTCTTGGGGTATGGCTTGCCCTTGGACTGCCTGTAGCAGCGCGCCGGCCCTGCATGCATGCAACGTAGTGGGACAGCCGTGAGTGGTCCGCAGAGGCTGCAAGCGCAGCTGTGCTTCTGCCTTCGATAGTGGAGGCCAAGCTGCATGCTGCTCGCCAAAGGATGCCACGCTGGAACGCTGCGAGTCGCGCTGAGACAAACTCATGATGCATATCTTATCGCGTTCATGCGTTGCAAAAGGCATGGCTGCCCGCGGCCGCCCTCACTGCACATCCCGCTGCTTTCAGTATGTGCTCACTGCGGCCCATCTTAATGTGTTCTAATGTCACTATCCCACGAGAAAATGTTTGGAGAAAAGGAACGATAAAGCGGAGGTGTGGGGCCTACATTTCTGAGCTGCTTCAAATGTGTTTGCACCTCGCGCTTCCTGTTCGTCAAGCAGGGTTGACGAAGGGCTGCACGTTGCGCCATGCAAGCTTCTAGATGAACAGCACATACGCACTGCTTGCTCAGTTAGGCATGATCGCGACAGCCCGTTTGCGTGCACAGCCGTGTGCATGAGCGACAGCGTGACAACGCATGGGGCCACATCGCATGGGCATGGCTGCTCTGATCTCACCCCAGGGTCTCCTGTCTTATGACGGCATCATGTGTGATTATCAGCAAGCGGCGGCTCTCGCTGGTGGTTCGGTCCGTCCCCCATAGCCCCCAGCAGCCAATGAGCGGTTACTACCATGGTTTGGCACAACAGTCGCATCGGCCATGACTCGCATCTGCGACCGGCACTTGACGTACTGACCACAACTGCTGCAAGCCAGTTAGGTGCATGCGTGGACGTGCGACCATGGATTTGTGCAGTGCGTACGCTTGCTTGGTCTTCAAGAGCGACGCCTTATCAGCCGCAGGTTTCGGCTGCGGGACCTCACTGTGCAAGTTCGCGCAGAGGAGCCCCCTGAGACCGAGATTGATGGTTGTGGCGCAGCAAGTTCTGGGTCCTGCTCGTTTTTTGAAATCGGGTTTGCCCAGCACAACTGCAGTTGCACCCGGATGCGAACGTGGCTGGAGGCAGTGTTGGGTCAACACAACTTGTTCCACATGTCACATGAATCGCCCTTCCAAGATTAAAAAACTGGGAACTTCTTGTGAACAAGGGTGTTGTGTAGAACATTGTCGCTGGGGGGCCTGGGGGATTCTGTTCACCATGTTGTGCATGTCGCACGATTTTGGGACGGTCAGCTGTTCACGTCGATTGCTGCCAGGAGACAGCGGGATCGTCGGGCGAATGCTGTTGCCTGACGTGTCGCACGAATGTGCCTTTTGCGATGTGCTCGCACGATGTTGCAACTTTGCAGCGCTCTCGAGCTTTGGAACGGGTTTCCCCTCATCTGTGCCATCCCGCCCCACCCCATTCACACCGCTGTGCCCTCCCAAGTCTGGGTGTTGATGATGGTGATGATGGAAGTGAGGGAGGACGTAACCGACAAAATTGTTGTCACAGGTGATTTCTGCAACATTGCTTGGGAGTTTTGTTCCGCAACAGAAACATAGGGATTTGTGGTTTCACTGTCTTCAATAGACATGATGACATCACACTGCTGAGCCTTTACCGCCACGAGAGCCCCGGAAGTCGCTGAGCATGCAATGTGGTGCACGACCATGAACAACTGCTGCATGTGGGATGGCTGTGTTGCGGCAGGAGCTCTGCGTGACCCTGCGTGCATATCGTTGTGGCTCGCCTGCTTCGTGCGCGCACCACCAGTTGGCAACGAGTTGGGCCACATGTTTGCGGCACAGTGCTGGCAAGCGGGTCGCGCGCAGCGACGTGACAGCACTGTTCACAGGGCGGGTGTAAAGAGACACACCGCACACACAGTGCGGTAGGCGCGGCGTCTGAGCCAAGCCGCGCAAGCCGCTAACAAAGGCGTCCGCCACCCTGGCCTTGGCTTTGCGGGGTGCAGCTGCCACAGGTGAGCAGGGCATGCCCCACCTCCACTTGCTCACCCAACCATTTTCTAACCGGGCACTCGACCACCCAAAGTCCAGGCTCCTTGCTG
Organism: Monoraphidium neglectum; assembly: GCF_000611645.1. Lineage (NCBI taxonomy): Eukaryota > Viridiplantae > Chlorophyta > Chlorophyceae > Sphaeropleales > Selenastraceae > Monoraphidium > Monoraphidium neglectum. Next base: position 5,688 of record NW_014011183.1, read on the forward strand.
GACGCTGCTCGAACCGCCGGCAAGCAGCCCGCAAGCCCTAGCGGGGCGGCAATACCGCCCATGCCACGAGCACTCAGGTTCCCCAGTAGGCGCCCTCGCACCAAAGTTGGTGCTGTTCACCCTCGTCGATCGATGAGACTGGGCAACGAAGACGCCGAGAACTTCACAGTGAGTGCGGTGCGAGGGTTGCAGGGATCGCCGCACGCAGGCCTCAAGGCACAAATCGGCCCTTCCCAATTGGGTGCTGCGCCTCAATTGGCCGAGTTTCCAATGCTGGGCGGGCCCGGGCACGAGGGGCCGCGGCCGCTATGGCGTCGGGAGCGCTGTGCGGAGGCTGACTCACGCCGTCGCTCCTGTCTTGAGTGACGCACGGCGGAGGGTGAGGTGGGTGGGCCAGCCGCCCAGGCCAAAGCCCCGCGGCCCAGGCACACACACACAGAGCGACAGCCGGGCTCCAGCGATGGGCATGTGGGGCCTTTGGTATGCGCCACGGGGTGGCCACCCCGGCCCTGGATGGCAATGGAGGGCCGGGTGATGATGTCACCACCTGACTTGCGAGTACCTACAGCCCATGGTTCCCAGTTGGATCGAGGAGCTGTGTATGTTTGTCGTCCTGCCACTGGATACCATCTTGGGCGCGGTGCCTATGCAGCACTGTGCCGAGATGCTCGCTGGAATCTGGGATACACCCAGGACCCACCGCCAGTGCAGAGCTGCCCTGCAATCCCAGGGCTCGAGACATGACCGATGCGGGCGCCGCAGCATAGATCATAACAGCGTCATGGCAGTGCAGTGTGCACCCATTGATCAACATACCTGCTACGGCTGCCGCAGCCACATTCTGGCCACCACCACGGTCACCTGGCACCGGTGACAACGAGAAGGTGGGGGAGCCACGGCCACACGGAACCTCCACCTGTGCGCAATTGTCCCCGATGTGTTAGCTGTCACCGTGTCGAGACTCTCCGCTGTGCAAACACGCCGAGCCAGCCACCAGAGCCGACCTGGTGAGCTCAAATCAGGGCGACGGGAGCGGGGTGAAGTCGCGTCGATTTCAAAAAGCAAAGTTATATATATGCGGCCACCTTGCCTCCCAACCCTCCGTTGCCAATTGAAGCCGGTTGTCATCAGCTTTCATCGCACCCATGTTCCCCCAATCCACACCGGCGTGCAGGACTCAGACGCCCAGCCCCGTGTCGTGGGCAAGGGTCGCAGTGCTATGAGCGCCGGGGCTCTCGTACTGATGCCGTCCACAGCGCCGCTGGCGTTGCCCGCCGGCCTGTCGTCAGCACCCACAACAACCGCCCCAGCACCATCACAGTCTGCAATGGCAGCGGCGCCGCCACGGCCTGGCGTGTATCCCAATCTTGTCAGAGGCCACGTGGTCATCCTCATTGACAGCTCGTGCGCCGCGACGCGCGAACAGATTTGGGCGTGGCTCAGGGCAGCGTACGCTCGCGCGGCCGCGGTGTCGGCCAGAGGCACGCTCGCACCCCCGCCCGTGCTCGTGTTGGCCGTGCGACCCGCCTCCGCGCCGCCCGCGGCGCGCGCTCGGGTTGCGGCAAACGTTGATGCGGTGGTCTTGTGGGTGCGGCGCATGCGGCGGCCGGGCGCCGCGACGGCAGCTGCTGCGGGGGCCGCGTCAGGTGGCGGTGCCTGCGACGCGCCGCGCCGGGTTCGCATGGCGCCGCCCCTCAAGTTCGCAGTGATATCGCAAGGCAACGGCAGCAGCGGCAGCAGCCGCAGCAGCAGCAGCAGCGGTCCCAAGCTATTCAGGGGGCTGAGCCTACAGGTGGAGGACGCTTCACCCTGGGGCGCGGCCGGGGTGCTTTCGCGCGGCATGCTGGCCCAGCTCTCACTGTGAATAAGCTCAGCCAAACGCGACCAATAGTACGCAGCGGCTGCACGGGTGCATCTGCATCATATGCAGGATTTTGATGGAGTGACGTCACATCAGCTTGTCTTTGGAGAGCAACCGCAGCTTTGGCTGCTTTGACTGCCTACTCGGGAGCGGGCCTCCGCAGTCATGAGGCCCGCCCCAGCGTTTCTTTGCCACACTCTTTCCTTTCTTCCTCGATGCACCCATGCACACGTGCGCGTGCTCTGGGTGGTGACGCGCCGCGTCTGACTGCTGCCCACGTCTCTTGCCATCTGGTGACTGGCCCCCTCACACTGCCGTCTGGCCTGCCATGAATCCAATCAACAAATATGCTGCCGTCGCGGCGGACGACCCGTGTACTCGACCCACCTGCAAGAAACGACCTGTGTTTTCCCCGCCTTTCTGCCCACCCCTTCTTTTCCCATAACAAGGAACCTTCGGCTCCTTTGAGGGTGTGAGCAATCAGCTGCAACTCTCCCCGACGTTTGCCACCTGCAAACAGCTCGTGCCCCTCTGGCTTCCCCTCTGTTTCCGACACCCGCCGTACTTGTTGGCCGCGGCATGAGCGCGTCGCGCCTGCTGTGCCGCTTCCACGGACGTGTAACCGGCTCGCGCCCGATCGGAGCTGGGCAAGGGTGCGAAACGTGCAGGAGTCGGCCCCGGCCCGCACGCACCGCCAGCCGGCCTGCGGCCTCAGCAGCTGTGCAGCGGGGGCGCCGCTCCTTCTTGACTGCAGCAGGGCGCGCCGGTCTCGACTGCAACAGGACAGTATCAGTCTATGCTCCTTACAATCCAGCACAGTCAAAACAGCGCCGGTGCGCGTGAGCGGGCCAGCGCCCTGACGCCGGCGTCCGCGGCCGGCGCCCGCAACACCCGCCTTGCAAATCTGCAAATTGATGCCTTCTCGGGCCGAAACCGCAATCCCTCGCTGCCTAACCAGAGCTGAGCAAGCCCCTCCCTTCCCTTCTGTCCCCCAAAGCCCAGGCCCAGGCCCTCGCCACCCACAAAGCAACCCCTCGACGGCCGCTAGCGCCCCACCCGCGCGGCCCGCACGGCCCGCGCCGCCGCGCCGCGGCCGCTCCGGCCCCGTGGTGGCAGTGGTCGGGCCGACTGAAAGGGGCAGCCGCTGCCGCCTCGCCAGGCTCCGCCTGGCGACGCCGCCGCGCCCGCGCCCCTGCCTGCAGCCCCGCTCCTACCGCGGCCGCCGGCGCGGCGGCGGCTTGGGAGGGTTGGGGGAAGGGGGGGGGGGGTGAGGCGGCGCCCTGGCGGGCCGGCGAGGTCGGGATCACCGCCACATCTGCTGCTGGCCCCCAAGCCCCATCGCCATCCGCTGCTGCTGCTGCGCCTGCGCCTGCATCAACGCATACTGCTGCTGCTGCTGCTGCTGCATCGCCGCCTGCTGCTGCTGCATTGCCTGCTGCTGCTGCATCGCGGCCTGCTGCGCCATGGCCTGCTGCTGCTGCTGCATCGCGGCCTGCTGCTGCTGCTGCTGCTGCTGTGCCGCCTGCTGCTCCTCCTGCTCCTCCCCGCCGCCCTCCTCATCCTCATCCCCCAGCAGCGCCGCCAGGATCGCCCCCATGTGCCTCGCGTCCGCCGCCGACACGCCGCCGCGCCCGCGGCCGCCGCGGCCGCCGCGCCC
>NW_014011182.1:0-5970 GCF_000611645.1 Monoraphidium neglectum
GGGCAGGGGCAAGGGAGATGTTCCGGCACGCACCGGAAAGGAAAGACGCGGTTTCAGGGTTCCAAGGTTGAGGGTTGAGGGCTCAACCCGACCGTGCCGACATCCCTGTTTCATTCAACCATGATTGATAGTAATCAACCAAAAGTAAACAATCCGGCCGATGTCAACCTAACATCCTGCCCACAACACCGTTTCAATTCGGTTTCTTAAATTCAAACGCGAAATTCAACTCCAGGGAGTACTCTGAGCTGGCGCAGGACTTCCTCGACCTGGGCCTGCTGCCCCCAGGCAGCGACATGAGCAAGATTGTGCCCGCATTGACAGACGTGTTCCAGAAGGCGCTATCGGGGGGAGTCAGCAACCTGTCCTTCAGCACGCTGTCAGGTGCGTGTGTGTGCGTGTGTGCGCGCGCTCGTGTGGATGAGCATGTGTGTGTGGGAAAGAGGTGATGTGCGCGTTATCGCCTGAGCGCCGCCGGGCGCCGGGGCTAGTCCTGCAGTGCCCCCACGCCCGCGGCCGCGACGGGGCGGCGCGCCGCCGCGCGGCCGGCTCGCTTTGTATTTGCCGCTGTCACAAGCCTCAGCCGCGCTGGTCCCGGCCGCGAGTTTGGCACGCTCGTGCTCGAAACCGCAACCGCCGCAGCGCCCCCCGCGCTGCCCCCCTTCCTGTGCCCCCAGTCTCCCGCCCCTGCTCTCCTTCCCGGCAAACAATCCAAACCCCTCCAGGTGATCTGGGCCGCACCATGTACCGCTTCAGCTTCCGCATCCCGCCCTACTACACTCTGCTGGTGCGGTCCCTCAGCGTGCTGGAGGGCATTGCCCTGGCATCCGACCCCAATTACAAGGTGGGGGGGGGGTGATTCGAATCCTTTTTACATGGGGGGGCTGTCGTTTTGCCCCGTTCCGCCTGGCCATGCGGGCAGCAGTCTTGTGTGTGTGTGTGTGTGTTTGTGTGTGTGTTCTGGGGTGTGTGTTTCCGCCCGACTGCGCGGTATGCAAAAGGGACGGGACGTGTGGCCCACAAAAGGGGTTCTGTGGTGCTGCGTCACGTGGCTATCACCAGGAGTTGAATCTGGCTGAGATGAGGCCGCATGCGCAACGCAGGCTCGAGAGGGGTTGTCCCGGGACCGGCCGGGGCGGCGCCAGGCCGCAGGGCGCCAGCTTGCCACGGTTGCCATCACAACCTTCGCGTGCCCTGCTTCGCGCGCTGCGCGTCGCGGCGCGGCCCCAGTCAAACGCGGTCAAACACGGTCAACCCACGGTCAAATTGCAGGTGCTGGGCGCCGCCTACCCCTGGATCAGCCGCCGCCTGCTGACGAGGCCCTCGCCGGAGCTGCGCGCCACTCTCAAGCGGCTGCTCTACAAGGGTGGTGGTTTCAGGTGCGCCCCGCCCACCACACCGCCCCCCTTCGCCCAACTGCGCCGCGCCGCGCCGCGCCGCGCCCTCCCAAAAGCCACTGAACTGCGCAGCGCGCGCTGCGATTCGGCGCCGTCCAACAAGCCCGCCATGTGGACGCTGCTGGCCAGGCCCGGGGCGGCGCCCCGGTGCCCCCGTGTGGCGTCTTGAAAATGAGACGACACAGGCTGGGATGAAAATTCACAACAGCGACGCCTCTGATGTGGTCAATAGACAACAGGCTGTTTGTTGTCATTGGATCTGATATCTTCTCAATTGCAATCTCTTCACAGTGTGAAACGCGTCAGCAGGTGCTGTGAGTCCTGCATGGTGCTGTGACTCCCAAACCCCCCCGCCTTTTGACCGCCTTTGACTCGCAGGTTTGACCGCCTCGAGCAGCTGCTGCAGCAGGCCGCCCGCGCCCGCACCTCGCCCTCAAGACCGCCGCCGCGCAGCGGCGGCGGGGGCGGCGCGGAGGGGCAGGCGGAGGGGAAGGGCAGCGGCGGGCCCTTGGCGTTGCTGCTCAGCCGTGACGGCAGCTATGTGCGAGAGGTGAGGCCGCTGCGCTCTGAAACTGCACATCGTCCTTGTGCCTTTGGCTCTTATTGGGTTGTGTGAAGGTCCGCCCACCTGCGTGGATGGGCAGATGCATCTGAGCCCCGGGACGCTGAGCTGGCGCCTATTTCGACCCAACAGCTCGCCTCCCCTGGCGCGCCAAGGTTGGGGGGGGGGGGCGGCGCGGCGGGTCGCCCCCCAAGCAGGCCCAATCGAGCCCAGCAATTAATTTGGGAATCATCTGCCCACACCTCTTCGCCCACATTCCGTAAATCTAATCTGCCATCACTCAATCCGAGCGGTCTGACCCGACCCGACCCGATGATCTGGATCTCAATCTTGATCTCGATATCAAACCCTCCAGATCTTGGAAGACGAGGTGGCGAAGGGGGTCGACGCCGCGTGGCGCCTAGCGGGTGATGCACTCGTGTCAAGCGCCTCCACCCGCTTCGCCGCGTTCGCGGCCGCCGGCCCCGCCGCGCTGCTCCTACCCGGCGGGCTCGCCGAGCGCGGCGGCGGCGGTGGCGGCGGCGGCAGGAACGGCAACGGCGGCGGGGCCGCGCCGGCGCTGGTGCAGGTGATTCGCGGGGCTGAGCGGGTGGGGCCCGCGCGCTCGTCCGCTGCTCGTGCCGCCAGGCCAACGCCGCGCGGTGTCAAAAACGCACCTTTCCGTGTCCTCACCCACCAACATCCGGTTGACTCTCACCGTACTGGCACGCGCCGGCCGCGATTCAGCCGCAGTGCCTGCTGCTCATGCCTCATGCCTCATTCCTCATGCCTCATGTCTCCTCGACCCCCCCCCTCCCACACACACACACCTCAACCCACCCCGGCCAGGACCTGCTCCTGCTGCCGCGCCTGTCAGAGGAATCAGACGCGGAGCAGATCCGCGGCCTCACCCGCCTCGCCACCACGATGGCGGAGATCTCATCATCCGCCACCGCCGCCTCTTCCACGACCCCCGCGGCGGCCGCCGCCGCCGCAGCAGCGGCCAACTCGACCGCCGCGGCGGTTTCGGCGCTTGGGATCGACGACGCCGCCACCCCCGGTCTCGCCGGCGGTGCCGCCGCCGGCCCCGGCGGGCCGGCGGCGGCGCTGGTCGCGGCGGCAGGCGAGGCGGTGGGCGTGCTGACCTGGCTCGTCACCGAGCTGCAGCGCCTGCCGCCTGATGCGCAACGCGAGGCCATTGTGCTGCCCGTCGCGATCATGCAGAAGGCGGGCAGCCGCGCCACCGCGCGAGCGATCAAGTGGGCGCTGTCAGGCGCGGCGCCGTGGCCATTCAATGCGCTCGCGGGCGGCCGCGGCGCGGCAGCGCTGCCGTGGCTGTTTGGCGGGCCGGCGGAGGATCGCGGGTTGGGGGCCGGCGGCGGCGCGGGCGGTGACGGGACGAGCGTTGCGGTGACGCCGCCGCCGCCCCTGGCTGGTCTCGCGCCGTCGCCGGCGCGGACGCCTCTGTCCGCCGGCGGCAAGGGCGGGGAGCCGATCACGTTCCGCGTGCTTGAAGACACCCGCCCCGCGGCGCAGCGGGGCACCGGCGGCGATGGTGGTGGTAGCACCAGCAGCAGCGAGCGCGGCAGCGGCGGCGGTGGCAGCGGCGATGGGCCTGCGACGGGCAGCAGCGGCAGAACTGAGGCGCCGGCCACAGGCGCCAGCGCAAGGCCAAGCGGTAGCTTCCCCTCCAATGGCAACGGCCGCAACGGCAGGAGCGGCAGCATGCGCACCCTCCAGGCGCCGCCGCAATCGGCCGCCGGCCCGAGGGCACCCGCCAAGGCGGAAGCAGCTGCAGGCGCATCGACAGCAGCACCGCTGCCTGCCGCGCCCGCGGGCGCGGCCGCGCCGCGGCCGACCCCTCTAGTGCCCCTCGAGCCCCCTGTCGAGGTGGTAATTGCTGACGTCATCTTGGTCGAGAATGACGTCAGCAGGACGGGGCGCGATGTCAGCACGGCCGACGCTGATGTCATCGTGGCGGATGGCGGCAGCGGCAGCAGCAGCGCTGGCCCGCGGCACGCGGCGCCCGGGGCTGGTCAGGCACGAGGGGCTGGCGGGGGCGCGGCGCGTGTGGCGGAGGGCTGGGCTGGAGGCGCAGCGGTCAACCGGAGCAGCAGCGGCGACGGCGGCAGCGCGGCAGACAACGGGGCGCTGGTTGGCGCGAGGCGCAACAGCTCTGTGCAGCAATAGGTGGCTGTTGTTGCTGAATACGGTAGCAGCTGTCGTGGTCGGCCGGGTTGGGCTTGTTGCAAAATATCCGCCGTGATTTAGGCAGTTTTGTGTTTCAAAGGTTGTTTCTGTCCTGGCGCATGCGCGTGCTTTGCAGATTTGATTGCAGGTGGCGTGCATCCCCAACCACATTTTTGGCAGTGATTGATCGGTGCCTATGAGTGCTGCAGAAGCGAAAGTAGGATCGTCGGTTGGAACGAAGGTCATCCCTCCCTGCCGCCATGGCGCAGGTTGAATGCTACGCATTGCAAGTGTTTACGACACAAGCACGCGCTGGGTTGCAGGGTGGCTGCCTGTTTTACAATGTTTGTCGCAGCGGCCAAGGGGCGATCACAAGCGAAACCGCCGCAACCACTGCACACAGTCGTGCAATCATGCGATCATGTAGCTGCTCACTCTGGCAGAACACGGGACGGTTGGGTTTCCATCGCTGCATCAACTCATGAACTCATGCACACTCAAAAGCGGATTTGCCACCAACCGTCAGAAGGCGCCTCGGTTCAACAAAACTGCAAAGCAAATGGTTTCTATCTCCACTTTAGACTGCTAGAAAGCAAGAAGCAGATCCCTGCGATGAACATTGACAACACCCGCACAAACCCAGCTGCAAGCAACAAACGGCAACCACGAGACAGCAAGCACCCCCCAACAACGAACCAGGACGAGCGAAGCCCCCAAACACACCGCCCCTCCCTGTCTTTACCCGAGTCGCGTCCCGCTTCGCGCACAAACCCTGCTTCTCAGTCGCCGCCGGAGCCGCCGCCGCGGTCGAGAGCCGAGAGTTTGTACAGCAGGGCCAGGAGGAACGCCGCGTCGAAGAACAGGAGACCCAACATCATTGGCAGCACGATCTGCAGGGGAAATTGTTGATCGGCATTGCGGGGCGCTGGGGTCAGGCGAGCCAGCAGCAGCGCGGGGGCGGGGCCAAGCTGGGTAGCAGAGGTGCAAAGAGCAGGGCAGGGGCGGCGGGGGCGCGCGAAGCCGCCGGCGCGAGCGGCGCCCGCGCACGCCGCCGATCCGGACCATGCAGCCTTGTCGTGCGACCGCGGCAGGGCTGCGTGCCAGCAGGCAGACGTCGCTGCCATGGCCGCGACGGCGGCGCGGACGGCGTCGGCTGCCGTGATTGCTGTCCTGTGCTGCCCACCTGCAGGGTGTCGTCCACAGCCCAACCCAAGAGGTAGCGGGGCAGGAGGAACGCCGCCGCCACAGTCACGCCCAGGCTGTTGAGGGTCCTGGGGGGTGGGGATCGGGAGCGGGCGGTCACAGATATTTGTAAGATATTTTGCAAAGTATCCACCATCAGCACGCAGGATGCAACTGTGTAGAGGGTGGACGGCAGGCGGGGTCGACGCCAGCCCCGGAAACCGCTCATGGTCTGCTGGGCGCGCATGTACGTCACAGCCGGGGCAAGTGCTGGGGCGGCCCTCTGCTGCTAGACCAGCAGCCGGCCCCGCTCCAGTCGCCGCTCCGCCAACCGCCCCGCCTTGCTGCCCCGCGCGCCCGCTGCAAAGCGCCCCTCGTCTGATCCCCGGCGGCGCCGTTTTTTCGGGCGCACAGGCCGCCGCCGCCCCTTTGGCCGGCCCTGCTGTGAGCACCTCTCACCGGCTGCGCTCCTGTGGGCTGACTGGACCTGCGTCAAATATGGCCTCTGGGCTGAACAGCTGCAGCAGGTCGTTGTAAACAGGCCACACCTGGAATGTGGGCGTTATGTGTGCGCAGAAAAGGGAGAAAAGGGAGTGTGTGTGCGTGAGCAGGACGTGTGTGTATGTGTGTGCGTGTGTGTGTGTGTGTGTGTGTGTGTGC
>NW_014011182.1:6455-9681 GCF_000611645.1 Monoraphidium neglectum
GTGTGTGTGTGTGCGAGTGTGTGTGTGTGTGTGTGTATGTGTGTGCGTGTGTGTGTGTGTGTGTGTATGTGTGTGCGAGAGAGAGAGTGTGTGTGTGTGTGCGCGCACGGGCGCGTGCGCTTGCGCGTGTGCGCGTGCGCGCATGATTGTGTGCACAAATGCGCGTCGGAGCGCGCTCAAGGGTTGTGTGCACCTGAGAAGTGGTGGGGGGATGGCGTTCTGCTGCCCCAATGCCTTGACAGGTGTATCAAGATGGAAGGAGGTCCCACGCGTGCGCCACGCCACCCCTGGCCCCCCACCCTTGCAGCGAGCACGCGCCCGCAGCTCGTGCCCTCCTGCCCGTCCCCCTCCGCCCCATGACTCATGTGACCCACCAGCTGCTCGATGGGTATGAAGATCCTCGCAAAGTACCCGAGCCCCAGGCCAGCAACTGCCCGGAAGCTGTCGCCCACGTCCAGCCCCAGCCCGAGCTCGCACGTGTAGAACACAGCGGCAGCGGTCCCCAGCTGCAGGCAGGCCGCGATCTTGACCAGATCTGCGCGGCGGCGCGCGGCGGTCAAGATCATCGGCGAAAGGACGAGAATCGAGCAGAGCAGGGTCCGCAGGTCGGGGCGCGAGGGGGTGCGGTGCGTGGGCGGCGGGCGGAGAGGTGAGCTAGGGGGGGGGGGCATTGCACGAGTCAGTGGGAGGTGGCCGCAGCCGCCAGCTGCATGGGAACCGGTTGGCACCTGGCAAAAGGCAAACTGTTCCAATCCAGACACACCGACGCAGACGTTAGCGCCCGCCCGCACGTGCCCCTCGCCCAGCTGTGGTGCTGACTCAGCGACACCGACGCTAACGAGGGAGCCCCAGGGCCAGCCGTCCGCAGCCAGCAAAAAAAATCACGCTGGTCCAGCCCCCGGCCCCGGCCCCGCGTCCCCAGATGACCCACCAAGGAAGAAAGAATAGGGGTCCTCGTCGCTCCCCACGCTCGCCAGCAGCGGCCCCAGCTGCGCCTGCGCGACCTGGCGCATGAGTGAGTCGCCCTCCGCCGCGTCAGACAGCTTCATCTGGTCTATGAGGGAGGCCTGCGGGGACAATGGTGTGATGCGGAGGAGGGGGTGTTTTGTTGTGATTATGTGTGTGTATATGTGTGTGTGTGTGCGTGCATGCGTGCGCATGGGGTAGGGAAGGTGTGTTTATGCAGCAGTGTGCAGGAGCCATGTTTGCGAGCACAGGCTGGGCTCTCTTGTACATCCACCCGGGATGCGTTTGCCCAATAATACACGGGCACGGGCGCGGCGGCGCGGAAGGGCGCCTGTCTGGCGGCCTGGTCCGAGCACCTGGTCTGGGGGCAGCTCTTTCTTAAGCTCCTGCTTCAGCTTGTTCCATGCAGGCTCGAGCATCTTGTCCGCAATCTCATCTGCATCTACATCCTCCGCCGTCCTCTCAGGCCGCCCGCCGGCCCCGCCGCCGCCGCCGCTGCCCTGGCCCGCGCCGCCGCTGCTGCTGCCGCTGCTGTCGGCGCCGCCGAGCTGCGGGCTGGCGGGCGCGCCGGGCTGCGGCTGAACGGGCGGCTGCCGGTTGCTATGGGAATGTCGGCGCGGCGCGAGATAAGTGCGTGAGGGCGCCATGTCGAATGGAACAACACTGGGGGGCAGAATGGTGAGACAATCGAGACAGACAAGTCCTCTGAGGGCAGCAGAGGCTCGTCACCCACCTGTCGTGCGCCTCTGTTGGCTCGATTGTTTCACTTTCGGGCCCCGGCCGTCCAGCTTTGCAGACCGTCGCGCGCATGCGGCGGGGCGGCGAGCAGTGCAGCGCGCCGACACAATGTGTCCCGGCGTGCGACCGCCGCATGGACACTTGGCCCGGTGCAGCTTGCCGCAATCCCATCATCATCCTCAGGGTGCGTGCTGCTGCTTTGAAGGAAATGAGTTGCGTTCGGTGTAGATTGGTCACCACAGGGCCTTGCTGAGGATCGTCGTTTGCTCAATTCAAGCGAATAGATGAAAAATTCGCCCATCGATGGAGGACGTCTGCAAGCACTTGCACCGCCCGGTATGACAACGATATGAAAAGGCGGGCCTTGCGCCAACATACACGAAGGTGATGCTGCGGTTGTATACTCTGTAAGGTGAACAGGTGAGATTCACCAAGTTGGGAGGCGCACCAAACAACTTTGTAGCACGCTGCGCGCGCTGCTCGTGCTGTGAATGACAGCACCGGCGTACAGACGACCTGTGGCAGGTTCTCAAATACCTTCAATGGGACCAACAGAAGTGATTGCGCACCCTGATCAACCTTCCAAGCCTGCCCACACCCGCGGTAGACCGCCCGTGCCGGCTGTTGGTGTCACAGTCGGCAGCTAGCACATGCCTAGGCCGGGGCCTGGCACCAACAGATGTGAGTGACCACCCATCAGGTGCTGGCTTGCATGCGGGGTTGCAGCATTGAAATGACTTGAGGGTGCGTTTACAGCAGAGGCCTGCGGGCCGGGCACACATATGAATCATGCAGCTGCCTGCAGTATCTAGGGAATCGCACGCGGTGCACAGGTCGATTAATGGGACGAGCAGCACAGCCACACTGCAACATGGGGTGCGGACTCAAGCTCAGACACTGGGCAAGGCGCGCACTGCGCGTCGCTCTGGGCCACTGCGCGGCCGGAAGAGAGAAAGGGGCTCACACTCACAGCACAAAAAAAGAGATGACAGTCACTGAGCATGGGGCAGCAGCCTGGTCAGCCGGGCACCCATCAGCCTCTCAAAACGCCCCCCTCTGGACACGCAGCTGCAGGGGCGCAGGGCTTTGCTTCCAAAAACTGCTCGGAGCGGAGTTCACAGGTGAGGGGGCCCCACTCGTGAAACGTGAACTTCACACCCACTCGCGGGGGTTCTTGGTGGCGTCGATAAAGTCGGCCTCCTTGGACCCCGGCTCGGGCTTGAGGTCGTACTCCCAGCGGCTGCGGGGAGGGGAGAGGAGGGAGGGAGAGTGGGCGTGCGTGCCGCGTGGGTGCGCCGCCCAGGCAGGCCGACGCACTGGCAAGGGTGCGCCCTCACCCGCTCTCCCAACCCCACCACTGGGCCCCTCGCATCTTGGACCCATGGGGCCCCACCCATGGGCCCAACGCATGGGCCCCACCCATGGGCCCTGCACATATACAAATCCACATGCATGTACACACCCAGCGCCCGCTCGCTCACACCTGCCTCTGCCCCCTCTCAGACACACACCCCAACCCCCC
>NW_014011181.1:0-9199 GCF_000611645.1 Monoraphidium neglectum
CCGTGGCGGAGCCCGCAGCGCAGGTGGTGCAGTTGGCGGCAGTGCATGCTGCAATCATCACAGAGTGGAGGATGGCGACTTTTAAGATGGGTTGAAGACGAGGTGTGCACCCCTAGTGATGATTGGACAGATCTAGACCCACGTATGCACTCCAGGCTTTGCGCACATGGCACATCCAGGTGTTTTGCCACACCTCACACATGAACAGCGACGCCACTCACTCAGGGCGCACTGGCCGTTTGCGAGGGTGTAGCCAGCTTGGCACGTGGCGCACGCCGTGGCAGAGCCCGCGGCACAAGTGGTGCAATTGGCGGCCGTGCACGCTGCAAATGGCACACAGATAAGGCAAGATGGGTTCAGTGCTCGTCAGATTATGCAGGGACACTTAGTAAGGAGCAGTGAGGGACACACCTGCACTGTATAACCAATGCAACAGCAGCGACTTCGCGCTAGGTGTAGGTGTTTCCCGGAACAATCGGATGCCTAGACAGACCGTATCATTATTATGCTAACCTGCAGTGGAGCAGTCGGCGCCGGTGAAGTTTGTGCCGGTGCAGTCGCAAACACCCACTGTCGTGTTGCAGACTCCACCGTTGAGGCATGGTGGTGAGCACGGCCGCACGACAGTGAACGCATTCCACTGCTGTCCTGTCAGCTCCACCCTCGCCGAGCCCCCTGACACCAGGGGGATCATGACCTGTTTCGCGGCTGCGCCGCCGACGCCGGCCCCAAGCATCAGCGGGGCGTCGCACTTGGCGCCGGACGCTGCCGCAGCGCTGGAGACTGTCACAGCCGTAGCTGTGCCCAAGGGGGTGGTCTCAATCTGGTAGGAAAGCTTGCAAGCATCGCGCGCCTCGCGGGCCTCAAAGATGGCCCTGAGGTCGTCAAGCTTTGCAGACCTCAGGGGCCAATTGGTGTACTTGGTGAACTCCGCCACAACGGCGTCGACCCAACGCATGACAAGGGAGCGGCCCGATGAGTCGACGAGGCCGAGGTTGGCTTGGTGCTGCGGGTCCAAGGCAAGACATAAGCACTTGGCACAGGCGGCACAAGGAACAGTGACTTAGGATATTAGATTTTTACAGGCTGCCGTGCATCAGTTGATATAGGCGCTCAAGTCATCAAAGCCACCCTACTCTTTGGGGTGGTGGTCATGCACGGGGACAGGCAATTTCATGATCAGATGCCCGACCATCAACATCGCCTCACCATCATGTAGGGGTCGTGGCGCAGCTTTAGCAGCCCATCACGCACCACCCTGACGGCCTCGCGCGCCAGCACCTCGTCAAAGGTGGAGTCCCTGTTGAACACCTTGAAGTAGAGGAAGTTGTAGAGGTCAAGGTTCTGGGCAGCAGTGGTGCAGTTGTAGTACACCTCGGTGGCGGACCTGGGGGCAGCGTTGAGGTCGCCGTAATGCAAGGGCGGGGGAGGAGTCATGGCCACATTGACTTGAAAAACACCTCTAAAAATAAATGCCAGCGCGGCGAGGCAGTGTGGCATGACGTAGGGCTACACTGCCTGGTGTGTAGTGTTGTCGCTGCTGTGTGCACAGCTACCCAGCAAGCATGCCATGCTGGTCAAGAACCCCAAACCTGGGCATGATGGCGATGCCGTCGATGCCGTTAGTTGCTGCCGTGGTGTACAGCATGTGGTAGGGCTGCTCCTTGTTGAGCAGGAAGGGCCTGAGCACAGGGCGTGAAAGCGCGGCGTCGTCATCAGCTAACAATCGCTCAAAAGGCATGCTCACCAAGCTGCTGGCCTGCTGCAAGGCCGCGCTTCACCACGCCCCGCCCAAACACCTTGCTTGCAAGCAGGCGGTAATCGAGCACCTCACCAAGTGTTGTCACCGGTGACGCAGGTGACCCCGTTGGCCTTCAGGGTGGCAAGTGCGTCGCCGTTGCGCAGGCCGCTGATCTGGGGGGTTACCATGGAGCTGCTGCTCCAGGAGGCCTTGGTAGTGAGGCCGAGGAAGGCCTGCATTCTCCCGCAGGCAAGGCAAAGGGAAACGTGACACGCGTCAGGGTCAACGCACTCCAGACAAGGGATACCTACTAGTTGAATGATACTGTGGAGCGAGCAGCGCTAGACCCCAAACAGGCCGCTCCTCTCACACCAGCCGCAGCATGGGGACCCAAATCTAGCCCCAGAACCCGCCCCTGCACTTGCCCGAATGTCATGCAAGAGCCAGCGCGCACAGCTGGCACCGTCCCTGTGGCAGCCCAGGGCCCCAAGGCAATGCCGTGGCTGCGGCATGCGCGCGGGCACGGCCCCTCATCTCCCCTCATCTCCCCTCATCAGGTGCTCACCGGGGCCGCCATAGCTGCGTTGAGCCTCAGCTGCATATCCGTGTCATACGAGGTTGCGTTGTCCAGGTTCTGGGGGCAATAGACGGGGCGCAAAGGAATGCTTGGCGGGCTGCTTGCTTGGGCGCGCTCGCAACTAGGCGATAGTGGTCGATTGATGAGCGGGGCCAAGGCGCTGCGCCATCAGGCCCCTCCACGGGCCATTATTTGAGGCTGGCCCAGCCAGGGCTGCCATGCATGCCGCCTCCTCCTGTTGCGGGTTCTAGTGTGAGGCTCACCTGGTGTGAGAAGGTGTGTGAGCACCAGTTGAAGCCGCTCGTGGGGGCGGGTTCGCTGATTACGTAGTCGGCCAGCTCGTCACCGGCCCTGATCTGGGCCAGGCTCCAGGTGGAAACAGTGGCCAGGGCGTCCTGGGGTGGGCAGGGTTGGATCCAAGAGCAGGGTAGTGGAGGGATCAGCATCGGATTGGGCAGCGAGCCTGAGAGAGGGGATGGAGGGCAGGTCAAGAATGTAGTGTGCACGGCCCGCCGCGCCATCACATCTGCATCAGTGTCCTCAAGCTTGGCAGCCTGTCCACGGCCCGCGACTGCGGGGATGTGAGAACGGCGACATGCAGCCAGGCGGCTCACGGCGGCGACGCGGTTCGTCCCAAATCCGGCCGGCTTGGCCCAATCCTGCGGGGCGGGCGGCAACAGTGCGTGGCGGTGCGGTGACGGTGATTCAGCTTTTGAGCGCAAGCCCTATTGTGCTACATCCCAGCCCGGGCTACAGCTCTGTGAAGGTGAGTGCCGGCCTACAAAGAACCCATAATGTAGAAAACCAACGCCTGCCCCCCCCCTTCTCCCCCCCCCCCAAATACAACGGTAGCCCGCTCCCAAACGAGTGTGCTTGGCGCCATTTGCAACTCCTGCAGCTCCAAGCCCCCCAATCCAATTGTGCTGCCCGCTGGCCCCTGCTTCCAGGCCCCTGCACGCGCCTTCGTGCAGTTCCTGCAGAAGGCGGAGGGCGACGAGCATGTGGCTGTCCCGCTGAACCAGCAGCCGCAGCCTGATGTGTTGTACTCCGGAAGGTCCAGGCAGCCGCGGTCGTCGATGTCCAGGAGGGTGGCTGTGAACTGGCCAGGCGTGGACGCCTGCGCCGCGGTCTCCAGGACGCCCGCGCCGTTGAAAGGGAACTCCAGCCTTCGGGTTGGGCCGGTTCGAGGTGGGCGGCATGGCAAAGGTGGGGGTATCAGGGGATTGGGGCTGGCTGGTGGGTCTGCCGCGCCTCAGGTGCAGATGTGGAGGCAGAGGTGGGTGTGCGCATGCGAGGACAACTGAATGTATGCGGCGGCAAGAGCGGGCATGCGGCCATGCAGGGCAATGGCGTGTACCGATATGCGCGAGAGCAACAGCATATGTGTCAGCGCCCACAGCGCCACGGCGCCAATTGACTCACTTGAAGTCGCTGCCGGCTGGCAGTTTGGCGTTGAGGGTCGCCTGCCATGTGAGGTGCGCCAGCAGGTCTGCCTTTGTGGCGCGGTAGGCCGTACGCGTGACACCCCCGTCCGTTATGGGCTTGGAGAACTCTGTGGTCAGAAAGATGTCGTCACTGTGCAGCGCACGCAAGCCGGGGTGTTGCATGTTAAAATGGTTATGTGTGCGAGGGGGTGCATGTGCGCGTGCAAGGGTTGTCAGGGGGCCATGTGAGTTTGGCCCACACTGCGGACTCCAGCCGCATTGCCTCCAGCAAACGGTTGCGGTCACAGCACACCTCATGAGAAATTGGGAAAATAGAGGGCGAAGTTTGGGGAAACTATAGCCACAAAACAACTTTTGTCCATCCCGTCTTTGTGCTCTTTTTGCTGCACACAGCGTACGGCAGGAATGCATTGCCAACACCTTCAGCACAGGCAGGCCCCCACTTTCTTGGCCCCTCACTGGTGAATGGTCAGCAGGGCGTCCCTCTGCCCCGGGATGATGTCATGCAGCAGCCAGCTCAGCGACAGGTGGCCCAGGACCATGCAGGTCGGGCTGAAGGCGGCGCAGTCAAAGATGAAGGCCAGGGACTCGCGGCCGTCAGCGTACTTGACCAGGGCGCCGCCCGCGGTGGCGCCACCAGCAAAATCAAGGACGGGTGTCGCTGTACAGTTGGGCCTGATGCATTCGGGGAAGTCTGCAGCGCAGATCGGGCAATCGACGGTTGCTGGTGTCTTGGTGAAGGGGCACCTGCGGCGGAAGGCGTCGGGCGGGGTGTGTGTGCAGCGCTGCCGCGACCTGTGTGGCGGTACTCTGCAGCAGGTCGAAGTCGCTGTCAACGCACGCGTTGACTAGAAGATCGCAGAACCGGGCGTTCGAAACGTTCATGATACGGTAGACACAAAACGGCAGCACGGGTGACAATCTGACACAGACGGGTGACGCTTGCAAGAAATGTACGCTACAGCATTGCATTGCAGCAGGAACGATCGCATACTAGTAGGGGTGCACTCTCGATAACGCTTCCAGATCTTGTGCCGCTCACCTCCAAAGGCCCTCGTTCCCGAGGGTTGCGGCGGGGTTGATGCCCGACGAGCCGATGACAGGCGCCGCCCCTGCGCTGAACGTCATGGGCAGGTCTGCCGCACTGCAGGAGGCAGTGTCTGCGTTGAAGCTGATGCTCTGCAAGGGGTGGGAGCGTCAGGACATCGAGCACGGTCAGGGGCCACTCAGAAGACTGCTGCTGGAAGTTGGACGCGCGCAATTCGTGAGGAGCCACGCTAGCCAGTGCGCACACTGGCTACAGCTGAGCAGGACAGGTACATCATTGCAGCATGTTTCAGCCATCCGGCCAAACAGGCCCCAACTCACCCCGGGCCAGACGCCAAACCTGGCGCTGCGTGCGCCGGTGCGCAGCTGGAAGTCCCAAAGCGTGAGAACGTCCGACTTGTTGAGCGTGCCGATGGCCTCCAGGTTGGGCGCCCTAGGCCAGATGGGCACGTTATGCGAGACTCACCCGTGAGTGTGCACGCGCGCGCTCGCGCGCGCGCGCGTGTGTGTTTGTGTGTTTGTGTGTGTGTGTGTGTGTGTGTGTGTGTGTGCGTGCACACGCGCGCGCGCACGTGCAAGTGCGCGTGCGCTCATGCGTGCACACGTGAGGGTGCAGGCAAGGCGCGCAGACAAGGCAATACATGTGTTAGGGGCTTCCGAGGCATTGCGGTGTGCAGCAGCCACAGCACCAAAAATGGCGCCTCAAGCATGCAAGGGCTGCTTGGCACAGCAAGGCCTCGCCGCGCACATGAAGTAGCCGGCGTAGCGCGCGGAGCCGTCGGGGTTCCAGAGCAGCTGGGTGAAGTTGAGGGGCTGCGCCGCCGCCCTGTCCACGCGCACCACCTCGTAGGGCACGCCCAGGCCGTCCATCGTGGCCTCGAGAAAGTCGGTGCCCACAAACCCTGGAGGGGCAGTCGGGTTGTGGGGGATTGCAACGCACGCCTTACAAAAGGGACATGGCATGATCGCCTTGTGGTGCGGCGTGGGCGGCGCGTAATGAATGCGAGGCGCTCCGGGAAGGAGCTGGCGCCTCGGTGCTAGTTGAGCGCCTCCGAGGCAGAGTCAGGGCTGTGAAGACGAGGGCTGTAATGGGGCGTTTCGACATTACCTTGGCTCAAATGCGTTTGTTGTTGCAAAGATTTTTAGCTTGCGCAGTTGTGGCACACACACGAGCATCCACAAACTCACCGGGCGTGGAGAGCACGAGAACCTTCAGCTGCTGCATCAGCGCCGTAGCCGGGCTCGTGCACATCACCGCGCACCAGCACGTCAACAGCAGCAATATAGTTTTGTCGTGGACCATGATGCAAATAAGGCGTGAACGCGCAACGTCCGGAACGCGCTGACCGACACGTGTCAACACGACAGGAGCCCGCTAAGCGGAATCCTGTAACAATAGTTTCATAAAAGATGACAATATGACCGGAATATGTCATGGAGAAGTATTTCAGGCTTGTAACAAGCCTGTTCATCTTCCAAAAGTCAACCTGCAGTAATCTGCCTAGTAGTGGGGGTGCGCGAATTCCAGGGCCTTGTAGATGTTGTAGACAAGAGCTGTGAGATAATTTTGTTACGACTGCCTTCCTGCTCAGCCGATAGCAGAGAAGGCTCGGTGATGTTGCGAGCTTCGTGTCGGGGCGAATCGGTTGGTTGGATTGCCTCGGGGTTGTGCGGTTGCGAGGCAGGAGCGCTGCATGCCCCACACGCACAGTTGGCGGCCGCATGCCGAGGCGATGCACCGCTGCGAAACCAAGTGAATGGTCAGAAGGTGTGCAACCGGCGCGACGCGCCACTTGTTAGCCCTGCTTGACACGCAGCCCACGAGAGCGCTGCATATTGCCTGCTGTTGACCGCTGCCACCATCAGCGGGAATCTGAAGTCTGCAGCAGCCTGGCGCGGCGCCGTGAGAAGCTGACAGCTGGCCCACGCATTAAACTGTCACACGCGGATCTTGCAGGGCCCCAGGTTACACCCCCAAAGACGGCACGTGAGTGCCGCCCTGGTGGGGTGCATGTCGAGCCCCTGCACAATGCCGGGGCCTCCGAGGCAGCAGGCATCGGTGCCGCGTGCTGCTGGCAATCTTCCAAGGAGTCTAGGATTGGCATGGCCCCCATCACCCTGAGAACCTGGCTCCCTCTCCCGACAGCAGTGCCAGCGGCCTCAAGCAGTCATGGAGGGGGTCATGCTCGACGTCCGCAGATTACAGCGTCAACTGAGGGCGCAGGCTGCGAGGCCCCCCGGCTGCTGCCGCTGCGCATGGCGCCCTTTACCCTACGCTCAAACGTCTCAGGGTGCGTGAGTGGTCGTTGGGTTACAGGAAATGCTGTGCATCGCGCGGCGTGATGCAAAGGAGATGCACATCACCTGCAGCGCGCGCTCAGGCGTGCGGGGGGGCGCTGGCGCAGCGGACGGCAGCGCCGGACGGGCCGCGGCGCAGCCCTTGCTGGGGCTGTCCGGCGGCGCGCGCCTGCGCCTGCGCGTGCTCACGCGCGCGCTGACTGCCTCGATCCCATCAAAGAAACCCAGTCTCACACACAGCACAAGCATGCGGCCCGTGAGGGACGGCCCGTCTCGGACCCCAAACTGCGCCGGCCGCGCGGCTCGCCGCAGGTGCCGGAATTTGGAACTCCCCCTTCAAAGCCCCCAGCCCGCGCGTCAGTACGGCTGCCCCGTGAACCCCGCGGCCGGCCCGTACCCCGGCGGCGGCACGCCCCCAATCCCCGGGTGCGGCGCGTACCCCAACTCCGGCCCGCCGCCCTGCCCCGGCGCCGGCAGCGCGAGCGGCATGAGCATGGCGTAGCTGTTTGCCGCGGCCTGCTGCTGCTTGATGGCCTCCACCGCGCCCTTCTCCGCCTCCTTGGCCTCCTTGCGCTCGCTCATGAGCAGGTCCACCTTGCCGGTGTACTCCTTGATCACCTGGGGGGTGTATCAGGGGGTGCGCGAGGGATATGTGTGAGGGGGAGGGGATCAGGGTGAGGGTGTGGGGTGATCAGGGGTGGGGTGGGGTGATCAGGGGGAGGCATGCGTGGACTGGGTCCGGCGAACCCACCCGAGACGCAGCATGCGCGCAGTCAGCACGACAGGTCGCCCGCAACGGCGGGAGGGCCTGGAGGGCTGGCGAGCTGCCGCACGCAAATCAACGCGCACGCACAGATCCCAGAGGCGCCAGCACACCGCCGCCCCAAACGACCGCTCGCCAATCGCCAATCCTCTGACGCCTTGGCCCCCCCTTTGATCGCCCCCCCCCCCACAAACACACCGTGCTCCCCAGCCCACCTGGACCATGTACGGCATGGCAAAGTCCCCGAGCTTGTTCATCCAGGCCACCTCCGCCACCACGTCGGGCCGCAGCAGCTCGTAGCAGGTGAACAGCGTCGCCGCGAAGCACTCCTTCTCGCCCTGGGACACAAACCAGCGCAGCAGCTCCTCGGCCAGCTCCGGGGTGGCAGACACCTTCGCGGGAGGAGAGGGGGGGGGGGGGGTTGGAGACGGTCGGGAGGCGGAGCGATGTCAGGACATATCATCCAGCGGCCAGCCCCCCCTGCCAGCCGGGGGCAGGGGCAGGTTTCAGGGGATGCCGCGATGCGCACGAGGGGCGCCATTCGAACGGCCACGGGGCAGCAGAATTGCAGGTGCCATTATATGGGCGCGGGGGGTCGACGCGGGAGCTCCAAAGAAGCCATGATGGTGGGGTGGCCCGGCAGCAGAAAGCGACTTGTGAGCACCGGGGCGCTGCGGATGCACGCGTCGCCGCCCTCACCGCGACTGTCTCCATTGCGTCCTTGTAGAGCCTGGTGGGGGCGGGGGGTGCAGGGGTGGAGAACGGGGTGATGACATGGTGTGGGGTGGGGCGGCGCGCGCGGGGACGGGTCTTGAGGGCAGGCGGCGCGCGCGGGCGGCGGCGCAGCACGACACCAGTGAGCCAAGCGGACGCGCGGGCGAGCGGCTGTCACGAGCAGAACAGAGCTTTGTTCCTGGAGCTGGACACTCCAAAACTAATTCCAAGGCCCTTCTCGAAGCACATGCGCGCGCGCACACACACACACACACACAAACACACACACACACGCACACACACGACCTCGATCCCCCCAGAACGCACTTGTCTGCCTTTGCGAGCTCCACGGCCTTGCGCCAGCGCAGGTTGCGCTTGTACACAAAGGCCGCCAGCCGCCGGAACTCCAGCAGCTCGTGCTTCTCCAGGCGCGACGCCAGGCCAACCTTGAGGGGTGTGCGTGGTGCATGAATGTTTGTGTGCGTGTGTGTGCATGTGTGTGTGTGTGCGTGTGTGCGTGCGTGCGTGTGTGCGTGCGTGATGTGTGTGTGTGTTGGAAAGGAGTGGCGGGCGCGAGGAAGGGTGGTAGGGGAAAAGAGGGGAGGGGGCGGGAC
>NW_014011180.1:0-732 GCF_000611645.1 Monoraphidium neglectum
GCAGCAGCAGCAGCAGCAGCTGCAGGCGGCGGCGGCCGTAGGGGTGGACCCGTCTCTCGCGTACATGCAGCCACGCTGACGCGCGGGCCGTCTGCTCTCTGCCGCATGCGCATTTCCGGCCCCGACTCGGATCCACGCACCGCGGCGCCGTCCTGCACGCCTCAGCTTCGCCGCGCGTCGGCCGCCCCGGTCAGCGGGGCCCACCCAGAGCTTCGCATTTCACCGCAGCACGCACCGCCGCGTCTACGCTGCGACCGCTCGCATCATTCCTGTACCACAGGGCGGGGGGCGTGCCAGCCGATCCACGCCCCCCTCGGCATTGTTTTGGGGCGCACCGCGCAAACCTCTCCGCGCCAATGACGCGCCCGTCCCCGTTTTTTTCCTTGCGCCGCACTTCCTAAACCCTTGAACGCCCGCCAGGGGCACAGCTGCTCGACGCGCGCCCACGGGACCGCCCAGCGCCTCGCCTCGACGCACGCGCACGCGCACGCGGCCAGGGCCGCCCGCGGCCCTGACATGTGCGGCGCGCCGGCCGGGCGCCGCCGCCGCGGGGGGCATGCTCTCCCTCGCACTCCGCGCTTCTCGCCCCCTCCGACCTTCAGATGCAGCGCCCCCCATCGACCGCTGCGCCGCAGGGCCCCAGCAATGGCCCGCCGCGCGGCCGCCAGACGAACCGTCTCCCCCCCCCCCCCCCCCCCCCCCCCCCCCCCCCCCCCCCCCCCCCCCCCCCCC
>NW_014011180.1:1084-5243 GCF_000611645.1 Monoraphidium neglectum
ACTGCCCGCCACCCTCGCCCGCGCCGCCTTGACCCCACCTCGTTTGCGCCGAGGCGAACGCGCCGCTGTAAGCCGCCGAGTAGCTAGCAGGCGGTGTGTGCGCCGAGGGGCGTGGGGCCCCGTCGCACGGGGCTAGTGGCCCGCGACCCATCACAGGAGCCTCACTTGCAGCCGCCTGCAGCCCCAAAAAACTGCGCACCCCACCACACCGACTCCCCCGCCGGCGGCCCCAACGCGGGGGCGAGGCTGCGCCGCCTGCCCCTGCCGCCCGCGTGCCCTGGAATGCGCGCAGGCGGCAGAGGCGGGCGGCGGGCACACCGCCCGCCCGCAATCGTCCACACCAATGTAGCTGCCCTCGCACCAGCCCCCCGTATGCCACGCGTTTGTGCCACACGCGATGCGTCCCTTGTTGGGTTTGGGCGGCGAGCGGCTCGGCGCGACGCCGCTCTCGCCCCGTGGAAAAACTGCTCATCCACGCACCCACGCACCCACCGTCAAAACCGGGCACTGCATCACATGTTTATTTGTCTGCAACAGAAGCACTGCTCTTGCAGCCACGCAGACGGGGCGCGCTGGGCGCGCTGGGGAAGTGGGCGAAGGGGTGACGGCGGACCAGGCTCTCAGCCGGCTAGGCGGGTGCGGCGACGGGAAAAGATGGGGGTGACAAGAGCAGCACTGGGCCCCGCACTGCGCCCATGGGTCAAGTCCGGGGCGGGGACCAGAGTGGTAGCCCGGAGGGGAAAAGCACCGCAGCAGCGCGTGGCTGCGCCCGCGGGCACGTGAGCCCGGGCCCGCCCTCACAGGCGCCGCGGTGGGTGCGGGCTTGCACACAAGCCTGCACGCCTCTGACCCGGCCGCGCGGGCATCTTGCTTTCTGTACCCCTGCCTGTGCACTGCTGTACACTTTGGGAAACGCTGGAGCGGCCGCCTCACCCCCTGCCCCAGGGCAAGCGGCCGGGCTTGACTGAGCGCCGCACGGGCCGCCAGGCGCAGTGCACAGCAGGTTTGGGTCGTTTGGGGGCGGGTGGGGAGGACGTACCCCTGTCCATAGCTGCCAAGCTGGCCGGTGCCGGGGGAATGACGGGGGCGCTCACAGGGTGTTGCCTTGGATCTGCCTCGCCTTGCCGCGCAGTCGCCCTCAGCGTGTCGGAGGGCCGGGGTTGAACGAAAGACGCAGCAAACCTGATGACCGCAGCGCCTGAGGGCCTGCTGCAAGAGTGGTGGGTGGGTGCTCGGCGCCCGCTTGCGTTACAGCGCCTCACTCGGCCATCGCGTCGCCTTCGGCCGCCGCCTGCCCCGCTTCCGACTGCTGCGCGGCTCCGCCGGCCGGCGCTTCTTGCTCCCGCCGCTGCGCATCCGCAGTCGCGCCCTCGGCCGCGCCGCCGCCGCTGCCGCTGGTGTGCCCGACTGCGGCACCGCCGCCGCCTGACGGCGGTGGGACCGCCGCTGGACCCGCCACTGCCTCCTCGCCTTCTGCTGGGAGTAGGCCTGAAGGGCCCTGAGATCGAGAGGGGGGGCGGATTGCGAATGACTGACAGGCGAAAAAGCTCTCGCTTGCTCCAGTGCAAGGCTTGCTGCAGGATGAGCAGTGCATATAATAGGCGTGCGACGGCACGGCGCGTTGTGCGCATGGAGCCAACAACACCGTGGATGGGGACTGCGCATGCTGAAGGATTGCCCTCACGCCCGCTTCTTGAACCCTCTCCTCACACAATCGGCACGCACGTAAGAACGCGCGCATACGCGCACACGCATGCATGCAAACACATACACACACACAAGCACACGTGCGCATGAACACTTGTGCATGCACACAAGCATGCGCACACTCTCAGCCCCCCTCAAACCAACCTGCTGGTAAGCCAGAGCGTCCTCCTCCTGCATGCGCACCTGAAACGCACACATCAGATGGAAGCGGCCGACAGCCGGGGCGTCAAGGTGTTAGACAGGCGCCCGCATGCCTGGACGCACGCGAAATGCAGCGGCCCGCGAGCAGTACCGCTGCGGCTGCAGTGAGGCTGTAGCCGCGCAACCGGTCGCATCCCTGACCTGAGGCGCGCCCCCGCTCACGTGCGCGGCCTGCAGCGCCGCCAGCCCCCCGCCGGCCGGCGGGCCGTCGTCCGGGCCTTTGGCCCGCTGCAGCCCGCACGTGTCGAGGCGCCCGGCCGCCGCCGCTGCAACGAATTCCAGGACCGCTGCTGCGAGCGCCGCGGCCAGCGGCGCGGAGACAGGCCCTGGGGGCTCTGCGCCTGGCGCACTCAGGGAGCCGTCGACGCCCTGGGGAGGGTTTGGTGTGTGTGTGTGCATGTGTGTGTGTGTGTGTGTGCGCGCGCGCGCGCACGTGCGAGAGCGTGTGAATGCGTGTGTGCGTACGTACGGGCACTGTGAGGTCTTGGTACGGGTTGTGGGACCGGACACGGGCGCATGCGTGGTTGGGTGCGCGCCTCCTGGGCTGCGCCGCCAGAGCCCAGCGGAGCCAGCTGCCCACCCGGCTTTGAGGTGCACCCCCCCAACCTGCACACCTCGCAACACAGGTTGCCATGAGACCATGCATCCCATGGCTGTAGGTCCGATCCTCCCCCGCCCACCGCCCGCACCCCCTGGACGTGAGTACGCCCCTGCCAAGCGCTGCATGCTGGGGACCCTTGGCAAGCGCTCCCTCAACATGCGTGGCATCCCATGTGCTGACAAACGCGCACACGCGCGCGCACACACACACACACACACACACACCACTCACGCACGTGGTGCGCCCGATACATACATGTGTGCGCATGCCACCAACCACACACACACATACACACACAAACACATCTGCACACACACGCACATGAACAAACACTCGCACACACATGCAAACACACAAACACACACGCAAACACACAAACACATACACACGCACCTACACACGCACACACACACACTCACAAACACCACAAACACCACAAAAACGCGCGCACCTGTGCGACCACCAGCCGCACGTCAGGGCTGGCCATCGCCCGCACCGCCGTCCGCAACGCCGCGACGGGGCACGCCGCGTCGGCGTCGCCCGCCACCAGCAGGGTCGGCACCGACACGCGCAGCAGCGGCATGCACGAGTCCGGCATCTGGCTGCCCTTGATGGTGGGCATGGGGGCCTGCGGGTTGGTTTTTGGTTGAGTGTGAAGACTGTTGGTCAACTTGAGAGGCGAGGAGAGGGATCAGGCACAGGGTCAGGTGTGCAGGCAAACATGAGGGGTCGACGGCAGGTAGGCCGTTTAAATTGCGTCTGGCGACAGCTGTGCGTGCAGGGAACTTCGGCGCCCTCCTCACCCAGCCTTGCTCGACCCCGCTGCCACCTCGATCGCCCCCTCGCCTCGACAGCCGGGCGGGCTCAAGCACGCATCGCGCGGCGCACTACCATGCAAGCACATGTGCATGTGCATGTGCATGTGCATGTGCATGTGCATGCGTCTATCCTCACACCCCCGCAACCCGCACCCACCGCGAGAGGGTAAGCCACCAGCACCTGCGCCACCACGCTGCTCCGCGCCCGCGCCCCCACCACCGCCGCCACGCGCGCGCCCGCGCCCAGGCCGGCCAGCACCCAGCGCGGCGCTAGGCGCGCAAACGGCGACGTGGCGGCGGCGTCCAGGGCCTTTTCGAAGACGCGCTGCCGCCTGACCTCTGGGGCGGCCGGGCCGGCGTCGCGCACCACGACAAAGCCTGCTCGCCGGGCGTGGGAGGGTGGGCGGCGCGCGCACATGCGCAAGGTGATCCCGGATGCACCGGCTGCGGCGATGCGGGTCGCGGCTGCGGTACAAGAGGCGACACCCCCCTGCTGTGCATGCCACTGGCCCCACGACGGGCCCGGCCCCCCGAGCAGCGACGGCGTGCCGCGCCGCCCCGCACTCTGCACTGCGGGCCCCATGAAAGTGCAGCAGTCGGCGCGAAAGCGCACGCTCGCCTGCTTTTGCGAGCGTGACTGCTATTTCTGTAGCCAGGGACCCCTGCCAGGCGAAAGGCCCCTCGCCCCCGTGGCCCAGCAGCACGCCCGTGTCCCGCGTCGAGCCCGGAGCCAGATAGTTTGGCTGTGTATGACGACAGCAGGGCGGCGCCACGGGCGGCGAGACGGGTGTCGGTGGGGGCCCGGCAAGCCGGGGGCGGGGCGGGACGGAGA
>NW_014011180.1:5518-9814 GCF_000611645.1 Monoraphidium neglectum
TGGGCTCGGGGGCCGGCGGGGGGGACGGTGCCCCCTCTGCAGTGGCCCCGCTCGCCAAGCGCCTACTTGGCGCCGGGCGCGGGGCGCGCGGTGTAGCCCTGCCGCGCGCTGCCTGTGCCATGAGCCTGGATGGCTCCAGGCTCGACCCCATGAGCCTGGATTGGCTCCAGAAGCGGGCGGCCACCGGACATGCAACAATTCTATCCATGGGTGCAGCCTCCCATCACCCTCAGCACTTGCTAATGACGCGCGCATGCACGCGCTCACGGGCAGCGTGAAGCAGGCCTGGAGGGTCCCACTGTGCCCCGGGACCTCTATCTCGCACATCGCGTGCGCCACGCCGCTGCCGTCCCCGTGCGGCGTCAGACCGTTTGGCGGCACAAACGCGCCCGCGCCGTCTTCGACATGCCTGAGGCGCGGCAGGGGCGCACGGACAGGGCGGCGCCAGGGGTGCGGGTTGTGCTGCGGCGACCGGCACGGATAGACTGGCGCGAGCGGCTGCACAACGGCGTCGCGATGGCACGCAGCAGGTGCCATCGCAGCATGGCAGCGTGGCAGTGCCGACGTGGTCGGCACCCGCACCAGTGGAAACGCGGCATGGATCTCAATGTCCTACTGCTTTCTGGTGAATTCGATCTCCCTCTATTGCCCTATGGTGTCTCAAGATGGGCTCGGCAGGCAGATCTGGTCGATGTTGACGCACCAGGTCGTGATGAATGAAAGCATACACGTAATCCACGTTTTCAAGGGAAAGTTACCAACGGTCCTGCATTCGACAAGGGAGAGGCTCTGCGACAAGAAAGGCATGGTTGCTGCTGGTGCGGGGCGGCGCAGGGCGCGAACGAGCTGGGGAACAGCCACCTCATCAGCACACGGGACGCATGGTGACGCCCGCCGTATGAGTTCGCGACCAGCATTCAGCAGTATGCATGCCCGTGTGATGTGACTGGTTCAATGCCACCTGGGCTGACAGCGCAGGGCATCCTCAGCGCCAGCGGCCCCTCCTCTGCGCGGGCAGCACCTGCCGAGCAGCAGGGCGACTGCAATGGGGCACTCAACGGATGCTCCCCTTGGGTTTCATTGGTACAGAGGCGCTGGGCACTGCGAGAGCGCCTAGGGCTGCACCCAGGGGTGCAATTAGGGGCTCACTCCGCTTTTCCCTGGTGCTGAGCATCCGTGAAAAAGAACGAGCTGGAAATTCCCTTGTATGAGTACTATCCTCTTCCAAATTATGTTACATATATGCTCCCGTCGCATACCTGTGACGCGACTGACCCATGTACAGTATGTGCTCTCTCTGACCGCCAGTCAACCCCTACGCAAGAAACCATTGCCTGCTACGGAGTCACGTGGCTTGATACTGCTGGGGTCTCGGAAGACAATCGCAAAACAATCTGTGAACAGAAACATTTCGTTGGTGTCAGGCACCTCCACCTGGTGGCAGGCCACCTCCACAGATCGTCAGATCAACTCTGAGCTAGCACATTGCAGCCGACGATATGATATGTGAACACCAGTGAATTTGTCTTTTGTTGTGTTGTTCTGCATCCTTTCCTGCCCTGCCATCGTCCGACCACGTAGCCGGAATCCCCCGACCTGCGCGACGAATAAATTTGAATATCTGGAAACTTGAAATGCACCTAGCTTCGCTTGCGTCCCCGCTGGTGGATTGCACGCCCTGCAGAGCGAGCGGGAAGCCTTGTGCAGCATTGGCGACGCCGCACATGATGTTGGCGCGAGCCGGCAGCAGGTGCGCCAGCCTTAGCAATGCAGCTGCCAAATGGCCATGAAGATGCCATTTTTGCTCGATCGCATTGCCATACTGCTGTAACACAAAGCGCTGCTCTCGTAGGCTTTACCGTCTGCGTGCCGCCGCGGCAGGGCTTGCCAGTACCGCCAGCCCCCCCAATGCCACCCCCCGAGCACGGCGCTCCGTGGCCGCTGCAGCAAGCTCCGACGGGGCCGAGGGCGGCGCGTCAGATCTTCCGGAGCTTGTGTCGTGGGTGGTCTCCCAGGGCGGCAGCGTCCAGGGCGCGACGCTCGCCAACCTCGCCGGCCGCGACGGCGGCAGCGGCTGGGGCCTCAAGGCCACACGGGTAAGGCCTCAGGAGGCACGCGACGCACACGCGCGCCGCAAGGCGGTGCTCCTGGGCCAGGGGGCTCAATAACGCGGCGGCTTGCAGGAACGAAACAGCAAAAGCGCCCCCCAGCCCGGCCTCGACACGCGTGGCCCGTCCGCAAGTTAGCGGCTTCATGGCGGCCGCGATGCGCATCAGGCGGCAAGTGGCAGCCCCCGGCCGCGGCCAATCCCCTCGCTCGCCGCAGGACCTGCCGGCGGGGGCGCGGCTGATCGAGCTGCCACGGCGCTGCCTGCTGACGTACGATCCGTCAGACTGCGACCCCGGGCTGCTGGCGCTCATCGGGCAG
Organism: Monoraphidium neglectum; assembly: GCF_000611645.1. Classification (NCBI taxonomy): domain Eukaryota; kingdom Viridiplantae; phylum Chlorophyta; class Chlorophyceae; order Sphaeropleales; family Selenastraceae; genus Monoraphidium; species Monoraphidium neglectum. The sequence goes on from NW_014011180.1 coordinate 7,946, forward strand.
GTGTGGGGGCTGCAACCCGACAGGCGTGCTGGTATCGCTGCCGGCTGTCAGCGCTGTACTGCAGGCGCATGCGTCACATCACGCTTCGCCAGCAGCAAGCTTCTGTGGTGTAATAAGAATGTGGTGTGGTGGAAAGCAAACACATCCCTGCTTTGAGGTTCACGCTCCTGGCCTAGCCGCCAGGAGAGCATGCAAGCACGCCCGCAGAACTCGCACCCATCGTACATAAACTGCACACCCACAAAGTTCACTCCAATCAAGCACCTAACATATGCGCACATGACACAACCACACACTTCTCAAAGGTCCCCGAGGAGCTCTGGGGCGGCCGCCTGGCCCTGGCCCTGCTGGCGCACCGCGCCGCCGGCCCCAGCAGCCCCTTCGCCCCCTACATCGCGCAGCTGCCCCGCGGCTTCCCGGGCGTGCCCATGTTCTTCTCCCGGGAGGCCCTGGAGGCGATTGACTACCCTCCCGTGGTGGAGCAGGTGGGGTCGCCTCTCTGCAGCCTGCTGGGCTGCGCGTGCTGTGCACGCTGCGCGTGCTGTGTGGTGCTGGGCTGCGTGCAGCTTGTGCGCGAGCGCCGCAGCTGGTGCAGTTGTGTTGAAATTCGCGCGACCCGCTGACCGCAGGTCAAGAAGCGCTGCCGCTGGCTGCACCGCTTCAGCACCGACGCGCTGGCACCGCTGGCCGGCACCGCGGCGGACCCATTTGGCGGCGTGAGGGTGGACATCAACTCGCTGGGTGGGGGGACGGCGGGGCTGCGTGCGATTTGGGGGGCAGCGCCGTTTGGCAAGCCAAGCCGGCGTGCATGATAGAGCCGCTCAGGCTTGCCAGTCGTCAATAAGATGTTATCCTCCTTAGGCTTAAGCGCCATGCCAAGTTGTCTGTCTGCGCCCAGGCACAGCAGGAGCGCATGGGGTGCGACTGGCGTTGGCAGTCGCCTGCCAGCCTGCGCCTTGGCCCGGATTGAGCCTATTCCCCCCCTCCGTCCCCCACACATTCCGCCCGCGGCGGCGCCGACAATCGTTTGTGCACCCCCCCAGGCTGGGGCCTGGCCGCTGTGACGAGCCGCGCGTTCCGCGTGCGCGGGCCGTCGCAGCCTGCTTCGCTGCTGCCCCTCATCGACATGGCCAACCACAGCTTTGAGCCCAACGCCGAGGTGCTGCCTGCTGAGGACGGCGGTGTGGCCATGGTGGCCAAGCGGCAGGTGGGGGCAGTGGGCAGGGGTGACGTGAGGGCATATGTGTGTGTGCGTGTGTGTGTATGTGTGTGTGCAGTTGCGTGTGTGTGAGTGGCCATGGTGGCCAAGCGGCAGGTGGGGGCAGTGGGCAGGGGTGACGTGAGGGCATATGTGTGTGTGCGTGCATGTGTCTGTGTGTGTTCTCTTGTGTGCGCACATGTGTGCATGTGCACGCGTGCATCGGCGCCCACATGCTGCAGCGCGCAGGTGTGCCGCGCGCCACGCAGGCACCGGCGCCTGCACCTGCATGCCTGTGTTGGACGAAACCAGGCGACGCAATCCCTTCGTCATACCGCGCCCACACACCGCGCACTGACAAGTGCACGCGCAGGCGTGCATCTACATGCACATACACACGAATACACACGCACGCACAAACACACATGCACGCCCCCACGCGTCCATGCTTGACTCCGCAGCTGTCAGCGGGCGAGCCGCTGCTGCTCAGCTACGGCCCCCTCTCCAACGACTTCCTCCTGATGGTGCGCGCCCCGGGGGGGAGGGCAAACGGCTCCCGCCCTCTCTGGATTCGGGGGCCCGAATGCGCCGCTCGGGCGCGGGCCGCTGCCCCTGCTGCCCCCTCAAAAGTCTTGGGTGGATGTTGCCGCACTACCGCACAGCACCCGCCA
>NW_014011179.1:0-7972 GCF_000611645.1 Monoraphidium neglectum
ACCCCACCCCATCCCCAGCTGGCGCTTCTCCCGCGCGGACGTGCGCCGCGTGGCCGAGAAGAACGGCACCATCCGCCCCGAGGACATCGACTTCCTCGAGAAGCTCGCCTTCCGCAGCGGCCTCGGCGACTCCACCGCCGTCGTGCCCGCCGTCCAGGCCGCGCCCGCCGACAAGCCCGGCCTCGAGGTCGCGCGACTGGAATACGAGCAGACGTGCTTCTCCTGCGTCGAGGAGCTGCTTGCCAAGACGGGCGTGAAGCCAAGCCAGATCGGGTTCGTGATCACAAACAGCAGCCTGTTCAACCCGACCCCCAGCCTGAGTGCCGCCATCATCAACCGCTTCAAGCTGCGGGACACCACCATCAACTACTCCCTCGGCGGCATGGGCTGCAGCGGTGAGGCTCCTCACCGCGCGTTGGGCGCGTCCTTGCCTGCACGCCTGGTCCATCTGCGCACTTGAGCGGCCCTGTTTAAGCTGTCGCGTGCGCCACTCCTTAGCCTTCTCAAAATCATCGGCGTCCAAGGGCCAATACAGCACTGCACCCTTGCAGTCTCCACCTCCACCTCTCACTCCTCACGGATCCTCCCTGCATCCATGTGCCTGGCCCTCCCCCCCCCCTTCAGCCGGCGTGGTCGCGCTTGACCTGGCGCGCCAGATGCTGCAGCTGCACCCCGGCTCCTACGCGCTCATCGTGTCCCACGAAAACATCAGCAACAAGTGAGCAGGGGCCCCTCCAATGCCGCCTCCCCTGTGCTTGTGTGCGCACTGGCTTGGCCAGCCGTGCCGGCTCTTCGCCTGCGGTTTTACCCTTCTTCTTGCATCGTTTCTGTAGTCCCCTAACAACCCCACTGCAACCCCTACCCCAACCCCAACCCCCGCAGCTACTACCTGGGCAGCGACAAGTCCATGCTCATCCCCAACACCCTCTTCCGCTCCAACGGCGCCGCCATCCTGCTGTCCAGCCGCCCCGCTGACGCCTCAAAGTCGAAGTACACGATCAGGCACGTCGTGCGCACGATCATGGCCGCCGACGACGAGGCGTACGGCTGCATCTGGCAGACGGACGACGCCGAGAAGAAGCAGGGCGTGGCCTTGAAAAAGGAGCTGATCGGCGTCGCCGGCCGCGCGCTCGCGCGCAACATGGGCCGCCTCGGGCCGCTCGTGCTGCCGGTTTCCGAGCAGGCCAAGTACGCCGGCAGCGCGCTGCTGCGCGCCGCGCTCAAGGCAGCCCCGGCGGGCGCCCGCGCGCTGGTCCCAGACGCGTGGCGCCGGCCCTACACCCCTGCGTTTTCTAAGGCGTTCGACGCGGTGTGCATTCACACCGGGGGCCGCGGCGTGATTGACTCGATGCAGGACAACTTGGGGATGGGCAAGGCCATGGTCGAGGCCAGCCGCGCCGCGCTCTACGAGTTCGGCAACACCAGCAGCTGCAGCGTGTGGTACGAGCTGGCTTACGCCGAGTCCTTCAACGGCGGCCTCCGCCGCGGCGCGCGCGTCTGGCAGATCGCCTTCGGCAGCGGCTTCAAGTGCAACAGCGCCGTGCTGACCGCCAACCGGCACGTGAAGGACGCGCACGCGGCGTGGCGCGCGTTTGACCGGTCAAAGATGTACGCGCAGCTCGCGGAGATCGACCGCGAGGTCGCCGCGTCCAAGGCGCAGCGCGCGGCGGACAAGGCGAAGGCGGCCTCGGCCTCTGCCGCCAGCGCCCGGCAGCACTGATGGCACGGCCGTTGTGACTGTTTGAGATCTCGAGATCCTGATACTTCTGCAAGCGCATGGATGTTTGGAATATGTGCGGCCATGTGGCTGCGAGGGCGTGGCGTGTCGGCTTAGGCTGCGCCGCGCTTTGAAATTCACTGCCGCAAACCGAGTCCTCTTGTGGGGCTTGGCATGCGCTTTGTCATCACAAGGCTTATTGGCAGTCTCGAAAAGGTATTGGATCCTGCTCGAAGGTATTGGTGCCCTCCCAAAAGGTATTGGACGCATCGGCTGCAATGAGGCCGCCGCAACATGTCCATGCATTGGCACACATCAGCCAGCTGCCGGCCGCACAGATGCGCCGGCCACCTTGTACGTCACTCCCTTGCACCGCCCTCCCAATCAGGCAAGCACATGCCCTGTGCATGGCATATCATTCTGATACAACGCATGCGGCAAAGTTAGAAGAGACAGCTGCACCAACAAACGCCCTGCGCTGCCTTGATCTGGCGCGCTCCCCACTCCATCAAATGCTTTCGGCTGCGGTGCCTCCATGCAGCGCCGCTTGTGCGGAGCAGTGTTGGTAGGCTCAGCCAGGTGTTGCTTGCTTTCCCTAACCCTTCGCTTCCGTCTTCCTGCACTCTTAACTGCGAACCTCGCACAGCCACCTGCTGCTGACGTGCAGCGCCCCTCAGTCGTGACGCCTCTGTCGCCCACATGCCCCCCCCCCTGCCCCACAGCCGCCCCTTTGGCTTTACTGCAACCAGCGCCCTCAAGCCGCCGCCTCTTGGGCGGTTTGGCGCAGTTATTTCATGCAGTGTTCGCTGCGATATGCAACCCCATGGTAACGCTGATTGCACCGTCCATTACAGCATGGCGCCATGCACAGGCGAGGCTGCTGGCAGCAAGGCATGCTCGCAATGCTGGCCTGAAGCTGGCAATGCTGTCAGCAAGGCCGCTGGCAGCAAGGCTCCTGGCAGCAAGGCCGCTGGCAGCAAGGCCTGCGGCTGTGGGTCTATCAGCACTTGAGATCTGGGTCAAGGCTCCTGCTGATACTGTAGCCACAGCTGACTGGTCACACTCACGGGTAATGCAGGTATCGTCGTAAATTTACGTTGCGCGACGTCGCCGCCGCCGCCAAAATTCAAGTTTTTGGGTTCCCGAGGCTTTGGGAGAAAGCGGAGATGATCAGGGGTAGCCAGCGACCTGCGTGAACCAACCCAATAAGTTGCAGCAGACCGCGTGGCAGTAGGGGGCGCCAATTGAATTGGCCACACCGCCTAGAGGGGCGACGAGCCGACGAGGCGTGGCCGCCGCAACCATGCGGCCACACGCTTCCGAGGAGCCACACCCCCGAAAGGCGAGCCGGGCTTCTGTCCGCGGCCGGGAGGACTCGCGCGGCTTCAACCCCCGCACGCCTGCTGCCGCCGCACCGTGATTTTGTAGACTGCGCAGCGCATCTCGGGGAAGAGCTCCGTAAGCGGCGGCGGCGACGGCGGCGGCCGCGGGGTGCCGGGCTCCCACACTTCCTCGACTTCCAGCCCGGCCGCCGCGCACTGCTCCATGAATAGGACGTCGCAGATGTCATACCGATGCTTCGTATGGGCGTAGTAGATCGGCGCGGCCACGACTTCTTCAGCAACCCCCGGCGCGGGCTGGGCCGTGCCGTCTTGTGCGGGCTGCTCGGCGGCTGGGGGTGCGTGGGGCGGCGGCGCGCGGCCGGCGAGCGCGAGGGCCCTCATGACACGGGGCAGCATGTGGGTGCCAGCCTCGTTATACACCTTGGGAGAGACGCCGTGGGGGAGACGCCGTTGCGGATGAGGCAGCGGGGCGTAGGGCCTCGGGTCAGCTGGAGAGTTGGGATGGCGCCCTCGCCCCCCACAAGTGTTGGGGCGCCCGAGAAGGAGCGGAGAGGGGCGGCGCGACACAGCGCGGCGGAGGGCACGGGAGTGGGGGGCAGCGCTGCACGGCGCGTCGGGGAAGGCGGAATGGGGGGCGCGGCGCTGGGGTATCGCAATCAGGCCCGGCGGGACCTCCTGGTTCTGTGCCCCGGCCCCACCGCGCCCCTGCCGGCCCCGCCCTCGCCCACCAGGTCTGATCCCAAGATCAAGTCCCACCGCGACGACATGAGCCGCGCCGTGTCGGCGCACCGCTCCTCCTGCCCCTCTCCCCCGGCCGACCCCGCTTCCGGCGCGCCCCCGCCCGCCGCGCCGCCGTCGCCCGCGCCGCCGTCGCCCGCGCCGCCGCTCAGCGCCTGAGTCCAGTCGCAGGCGGCGGTGGTGACTGCTGGAGCTCCGGGCGTCCCAGCCGCCCGATTGGCGTCCACGTTTTCACGCAGGTGGTCCAGGGCGCCACCAAAGGCCTGCTCTGTGAGGCAGATCTCCCCTGCTTGCGGCAGGTTGCGGGCCAGAGTGAGCCCCAGCAGGCCGCAGCCGGCGCCAAGCTCTAGGATCTGGGGTGTTTGTGTGTGTGTGTGTGTGAGAGAGAGAGTGTGAGAGGGATTATGTGTGTACGTGAGAGTACGAGTCAGGATGTTTGTGTGTACGTGTGTCAGCATGTGTGTGTGAGCATTTCTGTACGTGTGAGCGTGTGTTTGAGAGCATGCGTGTGTGAACGTGAGAGCATGTTTGAATGAATGTGTGTGTGTGTGTGTGAGCGAATGGGTTTGTTTGCGTATGTTGCGCGCGGCGGGGCATCAAGCGAATGCTTGTACGTCAGCTGTGGTCCACTGCTGCTGCTGGCAGGCAGTGACGTGCATGGTGGAGGCGGCAGCACACCAGGGCCAGCGCCGGGGGTCCAAGATTGGAGTCAGGCGTCCATTTCCTGCGGCCTCACTGGCATCCCTCGGCCGCATGCGCGCGCCGCCACCCACCCTGATCCCCGGCCGCTCCAGGCCCAGCTGGCCGCGGCACGCCTCCAGGAATCCTATGGCGCGGTGCGCCGCCCCCCAGACGGTGCCGCCCGTAGTGGTCAGCCGCGTCGTCGTCTTGACCACGATGTCCCCCACTTGCCAGCCGGCGCCGTCCCGGGGTGCCGCGGCGGGGCGCGGCGCGTCCGCCATCGGGCGCAGCGCTAGAGCGTGGGGCCGGCACGGCAGTCGGAGGCGCCGCTCCCTGCTGCCGCCCCACCGGTGGCGGCAGCCGGAGCCGCAACAGTGCAAAGCAGCCCGGTGCCGGGAGTGCGAACACACTGCACCGCTGCAATAATCTAATTATGATGTCGCGCACGAGTCAAAATCAAGTACTCATTGGATGTCGATCATCGAGCGCTGCATGACCGTGATCTTGCGAAAACATATCAGCAGGGTTACTTGTGCATATCATCATGAATGAATCTAGCACATAGTATTGCAAATTCATCAACATCGCCTGACGTGCTGAACGACCAGCACGTACCACCACCGCCGCGACATCCACCCGCGTCAGCAGGAGCACGGCGCAGCACGCCGCTCGGCGCCATGGCGGCGGCATCAACAAAAGACGCTTACACTGTGACGACAGTCGTAGACGGAGACAAGATGGATGAGGACGTGCCGGAGAACGAGGTGTGGGGCAAGCGGGGACGCACCAACCGCGTCGACAACCGCCGGCGGCCGCCCCTGCAGAACGCAGACGCCCTCTCGCGGCCGCAGCTGGCTGCCTGCCTGCGACCCCGCGAGCGCCGCTGCAGCCGCAAGAAGCGCCCGCCTAGATTGTGGCCCCGCACACGCACTGGCACCGCCGTCGCCGCGGCCGCGGCCGTCGCCGCACGCGCCTGTCTGTCTCCCCCCCCCCCATTTCAAAGCTGCCCCCCTCGCCGGCGCAACCTCCTCCCATGATCACGCCCCAGATCCGCATCACCTTGACGCGGAAGATGCGCGGCTACGTCACGCGTGCTGCAGCCTGCCTCCAGGAGCGCGGCCACAGCAGCGTCACCCTCAAGTCCACTGGGCGCGCGATTACAACGGCCGTCACCATTGGTGAGCGGACGGCCGCGCCCCCATCCCTGCCAACCCCCCCTCCCCGGCCGGGTCAATTACGGTGCCGGCGATGGGGCGTTCAAAGCCATTTGTCACTTGTTGCCCATGACTCACCCGCTCCAGCGCCGGCTCACCCCCCGCCCCCAGCCCCACAACTCTGCAAGCTGCAGCCCCCTGCGCCCAACGCCTTCACAAGCCGTGGCCCCCTTGCCTGGCGCCGGCAAACCAGCCCCCATCTCGGCCCATGCAGTACTCAGGTCGTCAAAACCCCCGCCGCCCCGCACGCAGCCGAGGTTGTGAAGCGCCGCATCCCGGGGCTGCACCAATCCACAGCCATCGCGAGCGTGAGCGTGGTCGACAGCTACGAGCCGAGGCAGGCGGGGCTGGACCCGGTGAGCGTCACGAGGTTTGCGTCGGCCGTCAAGATCGTGCTGTCCAAGGAGGTGCGGCGCGCGGCCGCCGCCCCTGAGCGCACGCGCCCCGCGGCCGCTGGCCGCGCCGGCTGCGCCGAGCCGAGTTGGGGCGCGCCCCCAGGCGCGGGCGTCGGGAAGGGGGTAGAGAGGGTCGAGCGCCCCTCGGCGCTGGGGCCAGCGGCGGCACCGTCCGCCCGTGCCGGCGTGTGGCGGTGGTGGAAGGAGCGGCTCCTCTCGTGCGTGAGGGCGCCACGCGCTGGCGCCCCTTCGGTCGGTCAAGTCTCAGCACGCCGCTCCCCTGACGTGTCGCGCCGGCACCGGCCCACCGCCGCTTGTGGAGGCCCCCGTACATGCACATCCGCCCAGCCGACCACGGGCACACGGGGGGCCGTGGGAAATGGGTGTCGATGGGATCAAGTGGTGACCCAGGCTTCAGGGACCCTAAATCTTGAAAACAGGTAATTCAGGGTTCAGGGAGCCTGAAAACACGGCAATACCCGGGACCAGGACTCCTTGTGGCCGCATCTCATACTGCCACAGCCGCTGGACGCGATGGCCCCCGGCTACCAGGCGCCGCTGCCGGCGTCGGCGGCGCGGCTGGGCGCGGCGGAGGAGGCGGCGCTGCTGGAGGAGGACGAGGAGGGGCGCCCCGCACGCCACAGGACGCGGCGCGTGCTGCGCGGCAGGCGAGCGGGCGGGGCTGTCCCGGCATTTTATTTGAATGCGTGCGTGCATGCGTTAGTGCATGCATACATGTGTGCGTGCGTGCATGTGTGTGTGTGTGTGTGTTTCTGTGTGTGTGTGCGTGCGTGCATGAACATATGGATTTATGGGGGGATGAAATGGATTGACTGTCAGGGGTTGAGAATGGGCGGCTTTTGGGTGTTACACCAGGTGTTGCTTTCTTTGGTGTTGAGGAAGGCATGGTGACTTCGCTTTGGGGACGCCTTCGACGGAATCTGACCGCTTGCCACGCCTGCGCAGAGGCCCGAGGGGCCGCGCGCGCGGAGGCGACGGCCGCGGAGGGGGCGCTGGAGCAGTGGGCGGCGCTGTGCACGGAGAGACGGCGGATCAGCCGCCAGCTGAGGGGCGCGGCGCCAGGGGCCACGGCGCGGGCCGCGGACGGGGGCGAGGGCGGGGACACGGGCGGGGTGATGGCGCTGGTGCTGGTGGGGGTTCGGCTGGGGCAGCGGGCGGGGGCGATGGTGCGAGCCAGGGGTAGCAGCATGGCGCGGCGGGTCGGCGAGCTGAGCGCTCTAGGTGCTCCAAAGCGTCTGCGTGCGTTTTGCGACCGCGTTTGCCGAAGAAACAATTGTGCTGTGAGCTACCTGTGCTTTGTTGACCAGGTAGAACATCGATTCGAATTTTACAGCTTACCTCTGTACATATTGACTTGCGTTTGCTTCCTTGAAGGCGGGAGTGCCGCAGGCAGCTGTTGGGTTGATAGTGCAGCAACCGTTGACCGAGTTAAGGATGGCTCAAGCAACACGACATGAGCTTGGCTCAATGAACTTGTGACTTTGTAACCAACGCGCTGGCCGTGAATGGCCAGCAGTGCTGTCACTGTCTGCGCTGGCGGCAGAGAGCAGGGTGTCCAGGTGACGGCGCGCATCCTATGTATCCTTCCTCGTGCCCTTGCTGTCCAAAAACGACAATCGGGCCAGGTCTATTACGGTATTTTTGGTCACATTCTTGCCATTGTTTGCGTCTCAAGCCCCTCCACAGCGCTTTCTGGATCCCAACCAAGCCCATCGACCCGTCCGGGGTCCCAGCGCGCTCTAGGCGCGCTTTCAACAGGGCAAGCATGTCGTATAACCTGGACAATGAGGACGAGGCGCTCCAAGCGGCGCTGCGCGCATCCATGCAGGACATCACGGCGGGCAGCGGCGCGCTCCCAAGCGC
>NW_014011179.1:8314-8961 GCF_000611645.1 Monoraphidium neglectum
CTCCCAAGCGCCCCGCCACTGCAGGAGCACGCCGCCGCCGGCTCGCACGCCGGCAGCGCCTACGAACGCCAGCAGCAGGAGATACGGGAGGCGCGCCGCCGCCAGTGGGAGGCCGAGCGCGCCGGCGGCGAGCGCCGCGACACGGCCGCGCCGGCGCCGACGGGCCCCGCCGATGCAGGCGGCCCCGGATACGCCCACCTTCAAGAGATGCTGCGCACCATCCAGCGCCACGACGGCGGCGGCTTCATGGCCGGCGCGCCGCCTGCCGGCGCGGCCCCGCCGCGCGCCGCCGAACATGCCGCCGGCGCCGACGCCGCAGCAGCGGCAGCGGCTGCGCGCGAGGCGGAGCGCCAGAGGCAGGAGCAGGCGGATCTAGAGGTGGCCCTGCGCCTGCAGCGCGAATTGGATGAGGAGGCGGCAGCGGAGGCCGCGGCGGCGCGCGAGCGCGAGGCGCGCGACGCGGCGCGGGCGCGGAGGGTGGCCGAGGCGGAGGGGGACGGCTGGGTGGACGTCGATCCAGCCGACCCTGTGCCCCCAGGGGGCCGCGCCGCGCACGCGGCCGCCGGCGCCGCCGGCGCGGGCCCTGGCGCCCGCAGCGACGGGGGTGGCGGCGCGATGGGGGTCGCGGGCGGCGCACTGGCGGGCGC
>NW_014011179.1:9136-9698 GCF_000611645.1 Monoraphidium neglectum
GCGCTCGCGGCGCTGCTGGCCGCGGCGCGGAGGCAGCAGGCCGAAGAAGGCGCCCACCAGCAGCAGCAGCAACAGCAGCAGCAGCAGCAGCAGCAGCCCCCACGACCCCAGCCGCACGGCGCCGCGGCCGGTGAGGGCGCCGGCGGCGAAGGTGGCGGGCAAGCCGGTGGCGGCGGGGTCGCATCCTGGCTACTGAACCTGGCAGGGCGGGGCCTTCAGGCTTACATGCAGGGTTCGACACACCAAAGCGGCGGCGGCGGCGGCAGCAGCGCGGCGGGCGGCGCGAGTACACAGGGCGGGCGGCAGGGGCAGGCGGCGGCCGCCGGCGGGCCGGCTGGGGGCGCGGGCCTGCATGACTTGTTTGAGGCGCTGCAGGGCGTGCTCGCCGGTCCGCGGCCTGCCGGCGCAGCCCCCGGCGGGACGAGCACATCCGGCAGCGCGCCCGCGCCCGGCGCGGCGCCGCCGCCGGCGGCGACCGGCGGGGGCGACTGGGCGGTGCTGCTGCAGCAGGCGCTGCAGGCCGCCGCGGCCGGCGCGAGCGGCGGCGCGGGCAGCGGCGGGG
>NW_014011178.1:0-9180 GCF_000611645.1 Monoraphidium neglectum
GTCATGCTCATCCCCACCCCCCTCCCCGCCATGTACACACCTGTGTGACCTCAGCAGGGTGAGCACCTCGTACTTGGAGTTGGTCAGGATGAGGTTACCCTGATGAGTCACGGAGTTGAGTCAACAGTTGTAAGCCATGAGGGCGACTCACGGCGGTGCATCGTGCCAACAAACAAGATCACATCTACTTGGCGGACCATAGGAAACCGCCAACCTTCCGCAAGGCTCATGATGGGCTCACGCCCGTGTCACATGCCGGACTGAGCAGCTGTCATATGCCTGGACTGCCCCCACCTGCGCGTACATCTCCAGGATCAGGTGGTACGCCGTGTCCCCCGCGCCAAACGTGAAGTCCACGACCCTGTCCACCCCCAGCTGGCGCACGCCCTCCAGCCGCCGCGTGCGCAGGTGCTTGCGCAGCTTCAGGCAGAAGTTTGAGGGCGCGTCAGGCTTGTCACGGATGACCTGGCGGGGACGGGAGGTTTGAGAGGGGCTTTAGGAGGTGGTTTGATGTGGCTAAGGGAGTTGGAGGGGGTCTGAGGTGGTTTGAGGTGGTTTGGTGCGGCGTGATTCAATATGAGAAAAGTTGAGGGATATTGATGTGACTTGAGGTAGTTCCAGGTGGTTTGAGCGAGGTTGTTCAGCCGCTTGACAAGGGGGAGAATGCCGCAAACGTGACACCACTCGGGAGGGCAAGCGAAAGGCGCAAAGCGCAGCCCAGCTGCGCTCTGCGGAGCCGCACTTGCCGCCGGTGCTGCGGCCATGACACCCCAAGCTTGCAAACGGCCGCGTCCGCGCGCGCACGCTTCCTGCCCCAGCGACCTGCGGGCCTCGTTTGCAGGACCCCGCGCCGCCGCGCGCGCCGCACCTGGACCGTGTGCAGCCTGCTGCCGCTTTCCAGCAGTAGGAACACTTTCTCCCCCTCAGACCCGCTCTTGGCAAGCTTCAGCACATAGGTCTGCGGGATGATATCATGAGGGGGGGGTTGTGGGCGGCAGGAGGCGCGTTCGGCGGTGCACCCCGGGGCTGGATGCGCGCGAGCGCCGGCCGCGCAGGGAACAGGGGGTCGGGCGCCGTGGCAGTGAGGACGCATGTCCGTTCTTCAGAGGACCGAAGCGGCCGTCCACTGGACCTTCTGCGACCGCTTCGCGGCCACAAACCGCCTTTTGGCGGTCGCCCTGCAACCACATTGCGTCAGACCCCTAGCTATCCTGCCTAGCTTGTGGGCGACCTTGCCCAATTCCGAGTCAACGAAACCAGACCACCCACCTTTGAGTTCAGGTCGTATAGGTTTGCCAGCCGCAGCCCCACCACGCGCTCCCGCAGGCAGGCCACCTCCCCGGCCACGTCCACGGACCCCATGCGCTGCTTCACCATCGCGGCCGCAGCTGCTCGCGCGGCCCCAGCCGCGTCGCCGGCTGTCTAGTGGTCTGCCGCTCGCGCGACCTCGCCCGCGCTTTTGAGGGGATGCTGGGGCGCGATGGAGAACAACTAACGCCCGCTGATTGCCGCCTGCCTGTGCCTGAGGACAGCGGTGACAGTGCAGGGCAATGTTGTGTTTGAGGCGTCGTCGCGTGCGCTGAGCACGGGTGCGCCACTGGTGAGCAGCGCTTCGCAAGCACACCGCCCTCAGCCAGCAGGCATTACATGCCGATAGAGCAGCAGCACTGAATGCTGTGCAAACTATAAAGCAATTGTTCACGCACGATTGTGCGCTGTGATGCCGCCTGGATCGACTATGGTGATCAAGTAGATCGCTTCTAGATCGCTTCCGAGCAGTAAACACAATTGCTTTCACACAAATTGCCATCAAGCGCTTGGCAGATTCGTTTAGGCAAGGGAAAGCTCGGGCCGTGTTGGTAGCAGGTGCGGGCGGCTGCAGTACTCATGGTGGGCATGCGTTTCGGCTGCGTGGTCATCATGGGCAAGGGGGCTACCACGGCAGGTCTTGTGCATGAATGGGGTACAAGTGCGTGCGGCATTGGGGCCCAGAGCATCGCCATCATGGGGCCAGACGCAGGAAACCACCGCGCCCGCGGCGGTCATGCCGTGAGCGCTGTGCCGCGGACAGACCTCGACACCGCTGACCGCCGTGCGGCAGCCGCGCTGGATGGGTGCCGCATTTCTGTCATGGTCAACCCTGTGGTTGTGGTCACCCAGCTTGATGGACTCAATGCACATGGGCTGGCCCTGATGTTTCTGTTCTTCTTCAGTTGATCCCCACCAGCCACCGTGTGGTGGCAGCACAGCACACCGCTAAAAAACCATTTGGGCTGCCATTGATTACAACCCGCGCAATGGCCGCTCCCCCAGGCAGATTTCGCACTGCAGGTGGTGAGGCTCGTTCGCATACGTGCACTGCGGGCACACCCACTGCCCCGGCCGCGCCGGGGCCGCGCAGCACGGGCAGCCGGGCGCTCCCGACGGCAGGCGCCAGTGCAACAGCGGCGGCGGCGCCGCGCTGCCGTCGCCACCGCCGCGGCCAGCCCCGGGGTCAGGACCGGCGTCGTCATCACTATCACATGCTGTCAAGTCGACGACGTCACCGTCAGTGGCGGGTGTCAGCCTCTCCTGCTGCTCTCGATGATGCTTCTGCCGTGGTTGCTGCTGCTGCTGCCCCTGCCTCTGTCCGTGTTGCTGCTGCTGCATTTGCTGCATCAGTCCTTGCTCTTGCTGCTGCTGCTGCTGCTGCTGCTGCTGCCGCTGCCGCCGATCGTGCTCTGGTCGCTCCGCACAGCTGTCTGAAGCCGCCGCTGCCATGCTTTGCTGCCTTTCGAGCCGCAATCGCCGCTGATGCTGCACGTGCTGCTCCCATTCTACCCGCACCGCTGCCTCCTGCTGCTTCGAACCCTCTGGCAGCGTAGCTGTCGAAGGATACCCCTTAGCAGCGCCGCTGCCGCTTGCTGCTGCCCGTGACGCTGCTGGCCCCTCGTCTTCTGCAGGCTCAGGCGTGTCACCGCGCTGGGCCACCGTCTCCTCCGCCGCCTCCCCCTCGCCGGTCGCGACGCGCCCGCCGCACCACACGTTGTCCCGCGCCCGCCGCTCGGCCGCGAGCGCGGCAGCCTGGGCAGGCGTGAGGGCCGCTGCGGCTGCTGAGGAGCCGCCCAGGCGCCGGGGGCCGACGGGGAGCAACGCTTGCTTCTTTGCGCGCTCCTCGGCTGCCTGGCAACGTTGAGCGTGGACGGCAGTAAAAGGTCAACGATGGGGTGCTGTCAGGAGCGGGCGCTTTCCAGGTGTGCATGTGCGAGGCCACAAGACCATATGCCACCCTTGCGACTGCAATTTCCTGCCGCCTGACATGTCACTCCAGACAGCACCATGCCGCGCAGGCCCGGTAGGTTACGATGTCAGCTTCCCTGCAGTAGAAATCCCCCGACTGCCCACCTTGAGCACAGCGTCTCGCTTCTTGTACTCTGGTGGGTTGTGAGTCGGGATGAAGCTGTACTGCCCCAGCCGCCCCACGCTCGCAGCATCGAAGCCCTGGCCTGTGCCGGAGACGCCCTGCGACGGGCGTGCGGGCGGCAGGCGCATGCGGCAGCACAGGGTGATGGCAGTGTGTGCACGGCAGCGCACGGCGCATGTTGCGCCTGAGGGCGCCCAGTCCCGGGCCATGACAACGCGCGCTGTGGGAGGAACGCTTGCATCATGCAGCACTGACTGCACAAGGGCAGCGGGGCAACCGCCGCGCGCGCGCAGCCCACACCTTAGCCATCAACTCCTCTGCCTCGGCCTTGAGCTGGCAAATCAACCCCAAAAACGACAGAGATATGCAGGGGGAGTGAGGGGCGGCAGCGGGAGCGGGTTGAAAGGGAGCCGCAACGCTGCTAAACACAGCAACGCTCTGCGCCATCTGTCTGCGTCTTGAACCATGGACGGTGCGAGGGCAGGGCACTGCAGTGGCAGCAGCAGTGTCCCACTTGCGACACACCCCACATGCAAACACACCTCATCCAGAAGCTTGTAGAACGGTGCCAGGTGAGGGCCTGGGCAGGTGAGTGATTATTCATGTTGGTGCATGAGACAGCGGAAGCACCGCTGATGCGTCAACGGTGCGAAACCGCCACCCTATTGCAATAGCGACGAGCCTCGTTACTACAGGGTTCAAGATGGAGGGCTTTGACCGACCCACGCCCCTCACGCGGCCCGACCACCCACCGTGCACTATGTGGGTCAGCTCATGCAGCATGGTCATGATGATGTGCGAGTCGTCGTAGAAGTCGGCCGGGCGGTGGTGGGGCCGCAGCCGGATGCGGATCTCCTGGCCGCGGTTTATGTTGATGCCCAGGAGGTTGGGGTTGCGCGGGAAGAACTCGGACAGGAGGGGGACGCGCCACTGGGGCGGGAGTGTTGGGGGCAGGGTGACGTGGACGGTTGAACAAAAGGGTCAGGATGGGGGATAATTGGACACGAGGTGTTTCTTGGGTCATGCAGCCCCTGCATGCTTCCAGGCCTGGATGTTGCCGCGACAGCCGCGTTTGGGCAAGCGGTGCGCGTGCTGGTGAGCATGCAGCGCCGCACCTGGCGCCGCCGCATGATGGGCTGGACTTGGCGGGCGACGCTCTCGAGCAGCTGTCGCGCTCTCGGCACGTCCTCCTTGCCGGACAGCACTTTGATTTCATGGACCTAGGCGGGATCGATTTCGTATTGTGCAGGACAGCAGGTAGCGAAATCCAGGGGTCAAAGGTCTGGCATGTGGCAAGGACCTGCTGGGTAGCTGCCAGCGCCGCTGAGAGCGGATGGCTACTCCTTTTTCTCAGTAGGCAAGGAGTCACACCACGCCTGGGCTGTAGACAGACAGCCCCTGGAATGCGAGCGGCACCTCGCAACGCCGAGCCCAGCTGCAGTTCATGAGTTGAAGCGGTGTCGCTCAGGGGCCCTATGCACCCAACCTCTACCGGCATCATCCCTTGTTGCATAATGCCACAAGGAGGCATCAAGCGCACCTTGTAGTCCGCCAAGGGGTCATGCGCCTGGGCCGAGCGCCTCATGGTGGGGAGGCAAGCGGCGCGCTTTGGCGCACTTGTCCGAATGCAGCTTGCTCGTGTGGTTGAAGGATGATGATTCCAGTGAAAGAATCAATCTCCGTCGATGTGTATCACCTCTCGTACGTACATGTGACAGTGGGTGTTGTTTGAAGCGGAGCACGGCTAGAAAAGCTGGGCGACAGATCCACCTCGAGCTTTGAAAACGCAGAGGCTAGGGCTGGAACCTATGATTGTGAACCCTCGCCTGCCGAGATTGACTTGCTACGCTTGCACCACGCTTGCTGCACCCCATGCCGCAAGGTCGTGCTGGGCGTGCTGCGGCCGAGTTGCTGGTTGCGATGCGCCTGATGCACAACGACGACCATCACGCTCTCTGCAAACCAGGCAGCACTTCCCGTGACCACAGCACTCCCGTGAAAGTAGTGCGTCTAGCAATGTGAGGCTCTCTTGCCTGGGAGTGCTGATCAGACCCGCTGCTCATCCTGACGTGCATCGGCAACCCCACAATTTACATGGATTGCAGCAAAAGCATGCATCGCAAAGTGGGGAAGGTTGCATTCTTCACAGGATTTCCGTGATGGCACCCACATGCGTCTGAAAAGGCCGAAAGACCGGGCCCATTGCAGGCGGGAGCGGCTGCAGGTTCTGAAATGCATGGGTCTCTACGCTAGGCTAGGAAGCAGCGGATGTGAAAGCTGTGTACAAACATAAACGAGAGTCCGCCTCCTCTCCCAAACAGGCGCGAACAAGGTCCACTGATCGCGCAAAATACACTTGAGCACACGTGGCGTGTTGAATCATCTGCTGCGGGCGTCATCCATCGTCTTGGGCAGGCCGTTCATGGCCGTTGCCTTGTTGTACAACTGCGGCCCCAGCAAGCGATGCAACAACAGAGGGTTCAGACGTGTTGCATGCGCCAACAGCTGCTTGTCATGCGATTTTCTGCTGCTGCTGCTGCTGCTGCTGCTGCTGCTGCTGCTGCTGCTGCTGCTGCTGCTGCTGCTGCACAAACGGCTGCTGCACTTGGCCTCTCTGCTGCCCTTGGCCTCGCTTCCAGACTGGCCACACTCCGCCGTCGCCTGGCGTTGCAGAACAAGCGGTGTCCCCTGCTGGCCGTGGCGCCCCGAGGCCCCTGCACCGCCCCTGAAACAACTCCGCTGCTCACCGCTCGCAGCCACGGCACCTCCAGCGCCCTGCCGACCCCCGGTATGTTCTTTGCGTAAGTCAGCACCGAGGGCAGGAACTCGCAAAACAGCAGCCAAAAGCCATAAGCCTCCACCAGCATGCCAATGATGGTCCAGCCCACAACCACCAGCACGGCGCCTCCAAGATAGAAAGCAGACCCCTGCGCAGGCGTGGGCGTACAGGGAGGCGAGAGGGGGCGTCATCTGTGCGGGCAAGCGGGCCCAGGGGACAAGGATGCCACCGCATCCTACCAGCTGCCAGCATGCTCATTTCTAAGCGGGGCGGCAGCAGCCGCCCGCCCGTGGTTGGGGGGCATCCTTGCCTGCCGGTTTCTCCGCCGAGTGAAGAACTGCAGTGTCGCCTGCACCCCGATTGTCAGCGTCATGCCCGCCAAAAACAGCAGCTGCGGGGAAGGGAACGCACGGCGGCGGCCGCGTGGGGATGCGGCCCGTGAGTGTGGGGCTGCTTGCAGGCTAACAACACGGAAGAGCATGGCATCACGTGCGCCTGAATCAGATTTGGTCGTGGTTTTTGTAACGAAACACACAAAACATCATTTGGGGCGCGCAGCAAGTGCATCAGCAGCGTGCGGCCGGCGCCCGGATGCCACGCTTACGTTGCCCATCGCCAACAGCCCACGGTCGAAGAACATCATGATCCCAAGCACTGTGAATAGAAAGCCAAAGGCCGCCAGGCCCAGGCCGATCTCTGCGGAACGACGGTCGGACGTGAGTTGGGCACATCCGGTTTGAAGAGCAGCAAGGGCGGACACAGCGCCGTTGCGAGCGCGGTCAGGGGGCTCGGCCACACCCACTTCGTTGATCATTGAGCCACCCCGATGCTAACATGATGCCGAACTGCTATGCACTCTGATAGCCCGTCCGTGCGTTCAACAGTGAAGCAGGTGCCGCTCCCAAGAGTGCGACACTGCTGCTCTCGTTCCGATCGCTGCCCTCTTGAGTCAGCTTGACTATTCTGATTGCACCAGTGCAAATCGAGGCTGAGTGGTGATCGACTTTTGAGCGGACAGCGACGCAGGCTGCTCTCGTTGTGGATTGCCGGCTGTGTTTGCTCGAAAGGGGCAGCAACGTAGAGTTTCAAGGGAGATTGCAGTACAGAAGACAACGAGCGAGTGCAGCACACGGTGCAGTAGCCGAGCCAGCAGCTGGACAGCAGCACCCAACTCGCAAGTTCCTCCAAACCACCTAGAGAGAGCTCTTATTACCCCACGCACCGGGACAGCATTACCATATGTTACCATAAATTATCATACGCTTGGTGTCGTGTCCTTGTAGCTCGACCACGGTCAACAAGATGTCGGCTCATAAAACTGCAGAGGGAAAGCTGGGGACAGGCAGTACCATAAACTCGTGGTGAGACAGAGAGCAGTACTCTTGCTGCTGTTGAAGGCCGTGTTGGGTGCACTTGCTGCCGTGGTGCTGTGGTGCTGGTTTGCTGCACAACACAGCGCGAGCAGCGGCGAATCAAAACCGCCGCACCATGCATCCGCCCCATGCGCTTGCCCACAGCATTGGTATGACCCGGATTGCCGGGGAGCTGGTGGCCATTCCCCACCCGGTGCCAAAGAGCGGGTTCAAGGCTGCGCCCGCGGGCACGCGGCCCGGCAGCGCCTTCAACGGCACCACGTGCGTGCGCTACGCCCGCCGCTGCTGCGGGGCGCCTGGCAGCTCGCAGGCCTCTCGGCCGCGGAGCAAGGGATTGGAGTGCGCGAGTGCATGGTAGACTGGAAAGCGTCGTCCCCTCCTGACCCCGCTGCCAGCGCTGCTCCCCGCACGGGCGGCTTGGGTGTGGATGTGATCGCCCCAAAACCGCAGCATCAACTAACGCACTCCATTCTAATTGTGTACGCGCGCATGCACGTCAATCTACCCCGTCCACAACACCGGATCCCATGCACCATCACGCTCTCCACCTCCGCCCTCCCAGAACCAATGCCGAATACATTAGAAAGGTCCGCGCCGCAGCCGACTCGACAGACGTGCGCCACAAGCGCCTCATGCCCTACAGCTGCTGGGCGCCACACAACAGGCCCAAAGAGACGGTGCGCGGCACTCGCTCCAACGAATACCTGGGTTGCAGGCGCGCGGGGGATCTCATCCCTTGGCTTGCTGGGCATTGGCACATGAAGGTCGGTGTAGCGGCCCTCCCTGGGCGGCCCAGCTGGCTGTTGCGAAACGGAGCCCGCGCCGGGGAGCCCAGCTGCTGCACGCGCGAGACGCGGACGGCGGCGCGCTGCTTGACTCTGCTTTGCGGCCGCAGATGACCAACGTGGTGGGCAAGCGGTACGGTGTGCACGCGACTACGCGCACCGAGCGGTACAAGGGTCAGAGCCAGGTGCGCCGCGCCGCGCCACAGCGCACACGATCGCCGGGCCCCCCCATCCCCACAACTCGCTGGCCTGCCTTGCTGCGGCCGCGCATCAAGCACGCGATACACGTTGTGCTGGCGCCGATCACAGCACTCTCCTGCTGCTGCTCCACCCTACTATCACCTACCTGACGCACACTTGCACGTACAACTGCACAACACACACATCTGGCGCAGGTATGCCTGTCTGACGCGGACCCCGAGAGCCGAAAGCCCTGGCGCACTACCAACCAGGTGGGAGGCGGCAGGGTTGACCCGCAGCATCCTATCAGCGCACACCGACACAATTCCTCAGTTGCAAGTGCCGTCGGTGCACAGTTCTCAAAAGGTGGCGAGGCCGCACGTGCGCGCTCCGAGCACCGTTGGAGTGTCGGTTGTGCATTGCGTGCGGTTGGGCTGCTAGTGCGTGTTGGAAGGGAGGTTTTCAAGGTGCAAACACCTGGAAAAAACTGCAAACACCTGCAAACACTTGCAAACACCTGCAGACACCCGCAAACGCGCGCAGGTGTTCCAGGCGTGCGCGCAGGTGCAGGATGTTGTTGGCCTTGCCAACGCCGGCATTGCCAGCGACATCGCCTCGCGCCTCCACAAGACGCAGGTGGGCCGCGCGGGGACGGGCGGG
>NW_014011177.1:0-1838 GCF_000611645.1 Monoraphidium neglectum
ATTGACGGAATTGCGTGGGGCACAGGGGTATTCCCTTGCAGCGGGGCCCCACGTGGGCTGGAGTTTGAGAAGCGTTGGGCCGTTTGCTGGAGTTGGAGTGCATGCAGCAGCACAGGCTCGCATAGCTGTGCTGCGCAAGCTGACGCGATCCATGGTGGCGGTCAAAGCTCATGGTGGCGTGCCCACCTCCTCAGAACTGCTGCTGATGGACACGCTGGCGGTCCCGGTTCGCTGCTGCTGCTCTTGCTTCTGCTGCCTGTAGGAATCAAGGATCCCAAAAGCTACGACCATTCGGTCCTGGTGCGGTTGCCGCCTTCGGCGCTGGCGCGTGGCAGAGCGAGTCGCTGCTAACGGCAATGGCACGGCTGGTGCAGGGGCTTGCAAGCCGCACTGTGGAACTTTGAAATAATTCAAGCTTCCAAGCGACATGCTGGCCCAGGTTGTGGTCGAGAATGGACGCTGACACGAGCAGATCGTTTTAGACGGTTGCTCCTATTACGTGAAGGTTACAAGCATATTTGTATCAGTGCAGATTGTATAACTGCGAGTGACGGCTGGCTCACAGCGGCATTCGTTCCCCGCAACTCCTTGCATTCTATCATTCTACGGTAGAGCTACGATAGAACATCACCGCCACACCTGCAATCATTTTGATCCCAGCTGTGGATACTGGGCAATACATTAGGTGGTTGTGTCGTATAGTCGCCCCAGGCAAGCCCAACACAATCGGCTCTGCTCGTTGGTCCCGTAGCTCCACGCTCGGGGCCTCATGGCAGGTGAGAAGTGCCATTTACCTGGCGATTAGACCGCCCTTGCAGCCTTCCAGCGTCCCGCGGGCTGCCTTGCGTGGCAAAAGCATGTGGGGCCAGCCCCGGCGACACGAGGAGACCGTGGTTTTGGCATTGCAACAGCAAGAAACATAGGATAGCTTTCACTTCGCTGACACGCTGCGTGCTCTGGGGCTGGGCACATTGCGAGCGGCCCCTGCTTACCGCCATGCTCGCGCACACGCAGCGGCGGCGCCGCTGCCAGCCAAGCCCTGGGAGCGCAGCGGCGCTGTTCAGGCTACAACAGATGCTCCTGGAGCCCCCAAGCCTTGGGAGCAGGCGGGCGCTGCAGGTGCGGGGCTGACACGGGCACCTTGAAGCTTGCGCCTGTGCTGCGCGCTCCCATGCTCCCGATTGGCGCACGGTGCTACCCGCCTAATGCGGCAGCCCTTAACCCTTGCGTGCATATAACACGGCCTGCAGGTGCAGCTGGTGCCTCAACCGCAATCGGGCTTACCTCGCAGCAGCCTTCGCGGCCGTGGGAGGTGCGCGCAACGCTAGCTGCGAGCGGCGAGCGCGCGCCCACGCCTCCCGGCCGCCCCGGCGCCGCCGCTGCCCAGCCACGTGCACCCCGTCGCTGTCGGCTGATCCGCATCTTTCCACTGCACCCTCATTCACATCGCAGTCTGCTGGCGCCAGCACCTCTTACAGCGCCAGCCCCTACTCAACCTCGATGTCGCCCTACGGCGCGGGCGGTGGCCTGACTTCTGCGTACGGCGGCGGCGGCATGCACGGCGGCGCCTCGTCCATGTACTCGCGGCCAGGGATGTACGGCAGCAGCATGTACGGCGGCGGCTACGGCAGCAGCATGTATGGCAGCGGCGGGATGTACGGCAGCAGCATGTATGGCGGCGGCGGCATGTATGGCAGCAGTATGTACGGCAGCGGCTATGGCGGTGGCATGTATGGCGGCAGCAGCATGTATGGTGGCGGCGGCATGTACGGCGGCGGCGGCATGTATGGCGGCGGAATGGGCGGTTACGGCATGGGCGGCGTGCCGCCGCCCGGCTT
>NW_014011177.1:2197-9536 GCF_000611645.1 Monoraphidium neglectum
TATGGCGGCGGAATGGGCGGTTACGGCATGGGCGGCGTGCCGCCGCCCGGCTTTGATCCCTCGCAGGGGCCACCGACCCCGCCGAGCGCGTGGCAGGCCGCGCTCGTCGCGATCGGCGGCGTGGTGCACTTTTTTGGGCGCCTGTCGTTCCTGGTGGACGAGAACGCGCACGCGGTGCACTTCTTCGTGTCCGCGCTGCTGCAGCTGCTGGACCGCTTTGGCAGCCTTTACGGCGAGCTCGCTCGGTTCATACTGCGGGTGGTGTTCCGCCGCAAGCGGCCTCCCAAGGCGATGCCCGCACCGCCGGGCGTGGCAGGCCAGCCGCCACGGCCGGGGGCGGGTATGCTTGGTACGCCGGGGCCTTTCGGGCCGGGGGCTGGGTACATGTCGCAGCGAAGCGCCGCGGCAAACGCGGGCGGCATGGGCGCTGCCTGGCAGCCGCCAGCGCTGCCGCCGCCAGGGAGCGGTAGCGTGCTTGACGTGCCGGCGGGCCACTGGGACTCGCTGTGGGACGAGTGAGCTTGTCAGCGGCAGTCTTTTATCGCCTTGCCCTCGGCTGTATATCAAATAGCGCAGTTGTTTCCGTTGATTTTCTGCCACGTCCCATCCCGCAGCGGCCCCGCCCATGCCCGTCGCTCCATGCACGCCCCCTTGGTCTTCTCCCAGCCTCTTGTGTAATCTCTTCAATCCGACAGGGACTTTAGTAGCTTCATGACCAGAGTATGTGGGGCTTTGAGGTCTGCTTTGCACACTTGAGACAGTTGCTGGTCGTGTCGCCAGGTGGTTCCACAGTCCTAACTTCCGTTCGCAAGAGACCACACTGTGAGGTCGTTGAGGAGTTGGTTGAGTTCTCTACACTTTACGTGTCTCTGTACTGTAATACAGTAGAGTCGTGTGCAAGGCACCGCAAGATCGCCGAACCACCCGGCGCGGGCGACTCGTTGCTGCCACCACAGTATTGTCGACAACTTGGTATTGTTGAGACGTCACAGTCACCCTGTGGCGGACACGTACCGTCAGCATTTTGCGGACCAGGACAACTTGCAATGGCGATGCAGAGCCGCAGCAGCGACGCAACTTCACCCGACACAGCAGCAGACTGTACAAGCAGCCTGCCTGATGAGGAAGCCAGGGCAGCACCCGCAGCAGAGGCGGTTACATCAATTGCCACAATTGAGCCGTCACAGCCCCCTGCAGTGCACGAGAGCACTGCACCAGCAGCGGCAGCTGCGGCAGTTCTGATCAGCACCAGCGGCAGCAGCAGCAGCGCTAGTAGCAGGACCACCACCAATACCCACACTGGCACAAACGCCACCAGCAGCAGCAGCATTGCAGCCCCACATGATCTTCAACCAAGGGCCGTGAGCGCAAACCAATTTGCTGGCGGTGGTGCCAGGCCTGCAGCTGCAACTACAGCAGCAGCAGAGGCGGCGAATGTTGCTCCGCCAGCAAGCAGCACAATCAGCGCTGCAGGACCCTTTCACCCAGAGCCCGCTTCTTCAACAGCCGCAACACCACAAGTGCCTGCGGTTGCAGGCGGCGCTGATGACGCTGACGACGAGTTTGGAGATTTCGGCGATGCAGATGCGTTTGGTGATTTTGGCGAGGCCGCGCCGGCGCCGCCCCCGCCGCCACCTAGGCCCACAGCTTCTGCACCTGCGCCCACACCATTAAGCGCCACGGAGCGTGCGGCTGGCGCGCAGCCGGCGGTTGTGGGGGCGGCGGCGGTAGGGCAGCAGGAGCAGCAGCAGCAGCAGCAGCAGCAGCAGCAGCAGCAGCAGCAGCAAGTGCAGGGCCCTGATTTCTCGCAGCTGGAGGGGCAGGCGTACCTGAACGCAGTGCTGGACGCGTGGGAGGTGCGCACACAACGGGGCCTCGTGCACTTCACCGAGCCTGCTGGGTTTGGGCCTCTCGTTCCCAGACGGCCGCCGTCCACGCTCCTGCTGCCTGTGCACCTTGCTGGACGCCTTGGGTGGGCATCCAGCGCCCCAAGCACGGCGCTCTTTAGCTCTGGCTCGTGGGCCCTTGTCGCGCCTGAGTCTGCTCGCCTTCCAGCCGCCCACCTGCCACCCTTGATATCGACATCTGCCCCAAGACCTGATTCAATTGTCGTTGCCCGCTGCCTGTCACCTGCACGCAGGTCCTGGGCGCTAGGCGCGAGTTTGAAACCGCGGCTGCAGCATTTGCAGAGGGCGCTGTCCGGGCTGGCGGCATGCCGGGCTGGCGTAGCAGCGGGGTTGCCCCTGACACCATTCTGGCGTGCAACGGGCTGCCAATCTCCGCAGAAGTCTCTGGTTCCCTGCAGCGAGCTGGCAGCGGCGGCTCTGGCTTCCAGCCGTGCGTGACGTGTTCTTACAGCTTGGAGTGGCGCGGCACGCCACTGGAGGCACGGCTGGTGGAGTCGCTGGGCCTGGGGGGCGCGAGGGGCGCGTAACGTCCGGGGCTGCGGACCATCCTACTGCTGCCTGGTAACCCACAGCAGTTGGACGGCTTGCCCGGTGAATCAGTAGCGTATCAAGGAGCCTAGTGGACACCAGTGACCGCAGGAATTGCAGGACACATGATGTGATGCTCTGTTCGTGTAGGAAAGCGAGCATGTGGGTTCACAGGCACAGGCAGAACACACGTGCAGGCGCCCGGCAGCAGAGCACCAGGCGCGCGCCATGATTGCAAAGCCCATGGTCTCACAGCTGGCACCCCACCTTGATGCGAGATGCGTTTATCCTATGAGAGATTGATTCAGCGAAATCAGTAAGAGACAACCGACGCAATCGATCGATCTGCTTTTACACGTCTGATCGCACCGTCAGTCACTTTTACCACGCTCACAAGGGCACGAGACGTGACCAGTGGCGATCATCATACGCTCTAGCTGTGACGTACAGGAAACACTTTCCATCACACGCGCAGCGGGAGCGCCGCCTCGACCCTGCTAGTGCGTGTCTGTGGCGGCACTGCTCTGCAGTTGTTGCCGGCAGGGTACACAAACGGTGGCCTTGTACCAACGATATTGTGAAGGCACCTTGACGAGTCAGCAGCAGCGGCCCCAGCCGCGGGCGGCTGCCTGCCTGCGCGGCAGATGGCATCCGGCGTGCTGACATTTGTGATTGTGGGGCAGCAGGATCACCCCATCTACGAGGTGGACTTGACAGGACCAAAAGAGGTGCGCAGGACAGAAACAGTGCATCATATCCCGCGCGGAAGCTGTACGAGATAATCAGCGAGCACCGCAAGGCGCGCGTACACCACCGTGGCTTGTGCCCCCCATCCATCGGGTTGTGTGCGCCGTCCCACGCCGCGCCGCGCAGCAACAAGCGCAGTACCTGCACCAGTTTGTGCTCCATGCGGCGCTGGATGCGGTGGACGAGGCCATGTGGGGTACCAAGGAGCTGCACCTCAAGGTGTGATGTTCGTGCGTGCATGTGTGCAAGCGTGCGCGAGCGCGCGTGTCCGCAACTAAGCGCGTTTGCGAGGATGAGACATATGCACATTTCAACGTGCTTATGTGTATGGGCGAGGGTGTGTGAGGGAGAGGGCAAGAGAGACGTTGTGGTTTGTGTGTGTGTGTATATGTGTGTGTGTGTATATGTGTGTGTGTGTTTGTGTGTGTGTGTGTGTTTGTGTGTGTGTGTGTGCATGTGAGCGTGTGCATGTGCACGCACACGAACACATGAGTGCTTGAGAGCTGGGAGCACCGTCACGCAGTGCCCAGCTCGCTCCTAATGCACGCGATGTGGCCAGAGGATGCCTGAAAGGTGGCCCCCACCGCAATGCCCGTGCTTGCGACTGCATGTGAACTTGTGCACACGCAGCCGCGTTGCTGCCTGACCGTGGCTCGGCCTGGACCCCCCACATATTCCTCCTTGAACTCAACAACCCCTCACGGCGTATAACCACACTACCATCCAACGTCCAGACTGTGGACCGCTTCAACAACCTGCTGGTCAGCGCGTTTGTGACGCCGGGAGGCGCGCGCCTGCTGCTGCTGCACGACGGCCGCGGGGACGACGTGGTGCGCGCCTTCTTCACAGATGTGTACGAGCTCTACCTCAGGGTGGGCCGCGGGGTGGGGGTGGGGGCGGGGCTGGCTGATACGACGCCGCAGCCTGCGCGGCTGCCGCTGCATGTGTGGGCCGTTGGGCGGGGCGAGTGGACTGCGGGGTGCCGCGCGGGCTGCAGGCAGTCGAGAGGGCTGGGCACAGGGGTGCACGCAGTCTTGCAGGTCAAACAGCGTGAGTGGTTGGTGCGAAAGGGGCCGCTGCGTAGGCCCATGGAGCACCACAGACAAAGTTACTGGGCATGTGGCTGTGGGGAGCATGCAGGGCAAAAAGTGCAGCCATGTCAATGCAATGTAGCAGCTGCCTTTGGTGGCTGTCGAGGTCAGGGCGGCGGGGCAATTTCAGAAGCGCAGGTGGTGTGTGGGGTTGTGGCGTTGTGATGGCACGGGTGGTGGGGATGCGAGTGACGAGATCTTTGGAAGGGATCAGGAGATCGTTGGGCAGGCAGAGGGTGGGGAACATGGGGCATAGACCGCAGCACACGGCTGCCGTCGCTGCCCTGGCTGGCAAATCCGAGATCAAACTACGAACAACATCCAGGACATCAGCTTTTGCCATCCGGCCACGTCCGCAGCTCGCCCCGCGCATGTGGCCCCGCCAGTGACTGCACCTGACCGCAATCCCGCCAAATCCTGGGTACAGTGCATCGCACCTTCTGACACCGCGTACATCGCTGCATACGTCGCAGGTCATGCTCAACCCATTCCATACGCCCTGTACAAAAATTGTGTCCAAGACTTTTGACCAGAGAGTCCGCCTGCTCGCCAAGCGCACCTTGGGTTGACCTCCGACGCAGCGTGAAGTCGGTGCACCATCAAGCGGCGTTCGCAGCGCGCGGGCCGCTGCCTACCATATTTTATTGTAAACTATTCGCAGTCTTCGTTGGTATCCCGCATTCTGATTCGCCGGCCCATCAGCACCGCTGAACCCGACGGTCGATTTGCGTGAGACGCGATCTTGGGCAACGGGTGCGCTTTGTGCCCCGGCGTGGCGAGCTGACTCGAGAGGAAGCAATCATCAGCTCAAGTTTCACAGTGCATCACTTCGTGGGCCCAGCAAGGCGTGCGAATTGCCAGTGGCCCTGGTTGAGGCGCCTGAGAGCATAAGCGCCCAGTAGACGCGCCACTGATTAATTGACATTGAAACTTATACACTGGCCAATCAGCTCGCCGCCCGCACGTGCGCTGCCCGCCGAGGCAGCGCACTGGCAGCGGCGGCAGCGCGCCCGGGGCCGCCCAAGCATATCTTGCGTCCCGCGGCGCAGCCTTCGCCAATCAGTGGATCGACGCAGTAGCAGGAGGCGGCGGAGGCGGTGCCCAGGCGGGGCAGCCGCGCGTCGGCGGCGCCATGCCGCTGGCGCAGTGCCTGAGTGCGGCGCAGGAGCTGTCGTGGGATGCAATGCAGCACGCCCTGTCCGTC
Source organism: Monoraphidium neglectum (assembly GCF_000611645.1). Taxonomy (NCBI): domain Eukaryota; kingdom Viridiplantae; phylum Chlorophyta; class Chlorophyceae; order Sphaeropleales; family Selenastraceae; genus Monoraphidium; species Monoraphidium neglectum. Next base: position 7,675 of record NW_014011177.1, read on the forward strand.
ATCAACGAGGGCATCGCGGTCGCCGACCCCTCGCAACCAGACGCGCCGATGGTGCGGCCCTGCTCAGCCAGCCCGCCCGCCCGCCCGCCCGCGCCGCTGCTCGAGCGGACGGGAACCGCTGGGCGGGCCCGCTACCGCGGCGTACCGAGCTCGGGGCCGCACCACGCGCGCCCTCGACCCGCCTGCCGGCGGCGCAGGCCGTGCCCAGCAGCTGACGGCGCCCCTGCCGCTGCCGCCCCCCGCTGTGTGTGCCCGCGCAGGTTTACGTAAATGATGCATTCCTCCGCCTGACGGGGTACACCCGCGAGGAGTGCATCGGCCGCAACTGCCGCTTCCTGCAGGCGAGCCCCCGCAGGCGCACATACGCGCGCGCGCGCGCAGCCGGCGACAGCGCGGCGCCCGGGCCCAGCCCCGTCCCGCCCCGCGCCCGGCAAATGCCCTGCTTCATGCGCGTGCGCACACACACACACACACACACACACACACACACACACACACAAAGACACACACACACACACACACAAAGACACACACACACACACACACACACGTGTCAACACACTCGTACACACAGGCACATACACATTCTCTCTCACTCTCTCTCGCACGCGCACCCAATCCCAGGGCGCCGGCACCGAGGGCCCCGCCCTCGCCCGGCTGCGGTCGGCGCTGGCGGCCCGCGAGGACTGCCAGGTGGAACTCCTCAACTACCGCAAAGGCGGGACGCCCTTTTGGAATCTCCTGTCAATCACGCACGTCTGGGCGCAGCCCGGCGACGAGGGCGACGACGGCGGCGCCGGCGCCGGCGGCGCAGCGGCGGCGTCCAGCGGCGGGGGCCGGCGGCTGCGCTGCCTGATTGGCGTGCAGTCTGACGTGTCAGACCTGGCGCGCAAGGCGCAGGCCGCGCAAGCGGCGCGCAACAGGTTCATCGCCAACATGAGCCACGAGCTGCGCACGCCCCTCAACGGCATCCTCGCCACGGCGCAGTGAGCACGCGGGCCCCCAGCCCCGTCCCCCCCTTTCGGCGCCGCCGCGCCGCGCCGTGCCGTCCTCGGCCCCGGCAAGCCTTGCGCCCCCCGCTCGCCCGCGCCGCCGGAGGCCCGCGCGCCACCCGCGGCCGCGGACCCCTCCTGCCTCCACTCGGCCCACCCTCAATTCCTCGCCGCCGCCCGCCTCCCTCCGCGCCCCCGCCTTGGCCGTCGCGCCCCTCGAAGGCTGCTGCTGACGTCACAGCTGTCCCCTGAGCAGCGTGAGCTGGCGGATACTATCCTTGACAGCAGCCTGTCGCTGCTGGGCACGCTGGGGGACATCCTCGACTTCAGCCTGCTGGAGGCCGCACCAGAGGTGGGGATTTTGTGTGTGTGGATGTGTGTGTGTGTGTGTGTGTGTGTGTGTGTGTGTGTGTGTGTGTGTGTGCGCGTGCGTGCGTGCGCGCGCGCACGTGTGTGCATGTGTGCGTGTGCGTGCGTGTGCGCCCGCGCGTGCTTTCGCGCATGTGCACCCTCGTGCGTGTGCGTGTGTTGAGTGTACATGTCTGCGCCGGTTGCAAACGCTCAACACTGCGTTCGCGCATGCCGGACGATTCGTGCGTCCTCGTCCCAAGAGCGTTCAGGAAGCAGCGCCCGCCGCACATCCCAACCTCCACCCTCTTTGCCGCCCGCTGCCCCAGAGCGACGGCTTGGCGCTGCGCCACGAGCCCGTGTGCCTGCAGCAGGCCCTGGAGGGCGTCGCGGAGATGGTGGCCCCCGCGGCCGCGTCAAAGGGCCTCGAGCTGGCCTTCCTGATAGACCCCGCGGTGCTGGCGCGCGGGCCCCACTTCTGGGGCGACGCGACGCGCCTGCGGCAGGTGCGGGGGGCGGGGG
>NW_014011176.1:0-2067 GCF_000611645.1 Monoraphidium neglectum
GTCAAGGGCCTTGTTGACCACGTCGGTGGGGCAGGGCAGGTAGTCCTCCACGCCGTCCAGCAGCAGCTGCACCCCCTTGTTCTTGAACGCGCTGCCCATGAACACCGGCTGGGGGGGTGGTTTGAGGGGGCGCGGGGTGGGGTGGTGAGGGCAGGGAGGCGCGGAGTGGATGGGAGGGGCGGGCATGCGCCCCGGGTGGTAGCTGTCGGGGAGCTGGGCCTGTGATGAGTCTACCATGGAAGTCGCGCGGCCTGAATGGTGCGGTCGGTCGCACTCGCACGCAGAGCGGCCCCACTCCAAGCGCCGCATCCCCTTAAAGCCCAGTCCGGCCCCGCGGGCCCCTCGCGGCCGCCTGCAGCCGGACTGGAGGAGTGCACCCCGCAGGTGGCAGCCGGTGCCCCCCTTGCAAAATTGTTTGCCAGGGCGCCGCCCCCCACCTGGAATTTGTTGGCCAGGGTGGCGCGGCGGATGGCGGCCTTGAGGGCGGCGGGGGTGATGGGCTCCTCCGCCAGGAACTTCTCAGCCAGCTCGTCATCAACCTTTGTTTATGGGCGATGACAGCGCGGGTTCGTGTTGACCAGAGGTGAGGCAAGGTAGGGGTTGGCAGGGGGTGATGGCGTGGTGTGCAAGGCGCGGCGTGAGAAGCACAGCGGTATATGCGTGCGCGGCCCTGCTGAGCCCCCACATTCGCATACAATTCGGGTGCGTATTTATCGCGCCCTGCACGCCAGCAGCTCATGCTGACCCATATCTCTCCCGGGAATACCCTCGCTCTTGCAACTCAACACCAGATCGCACAGTAACCCGGGCACCCGCACGCAGATCTGACCGCATCCTGCCCAGGTCACACACAACACGAGACCACTCCAAGCTGCCCCCCCCACCTCTGAGACCCTCTCTATGAGCTCAGACCTCCTGGCCTCCACCTCCCCCTTCATTTCCTCAGGCACCGGGCCCTCCAACACCTGCCAGGACGGCAGCAGCAAGGTGGCGTTGCACGATTGCCACGGCGCGCTGCAGCAGCGCACAGGGTACCCGCAACCCCCCTAGCCCGCGCGCCTGCAGGCCACGGCTACCTCGCCTCGTCCTCCCCTGCCCGCGGCGGGCAAAGGCCTGCTGCCCTTCCCTTTTTCCCCAAGATCTCACACCCTTGAGACACACCCAGCGCCCACCTCGAGGCCGGACTTCCCGCCGAACCTCACTGCGCGGCCCTCCACCAGGTCCACCACCCCCTCATGAAAATCCTCAAGCCCGATGGGCACCTGGCAGGGGGCACGCGGCGGCCGCCGGGAGCAGGGGTGCGTGAGGAGGCAGGGACGAGGGGCAAGGGTCAAGGAGGGACGGCGGCTGCGTGCTGGAGGGGCGCGCAGTGCAAGATGTGGACGCTGGCTCGCCTCATTGACGCCACGCTATGCCCTGCCCCCCGCCGCTGCCCTGCCTGGCCTCTGCCTGCCACCTGCCCTGCGCGCGGCCCCCGAGGCCCCGAGCCCCTGCGCCCCCACTTGCACCGCCGCCGCGTTGAGCCGCAGCTTGTCGCGGCCCTGCTGGATGACGCGCCAGGGGTCGGCCCCGACACGGTCGAGCTTGTTCACAAACACCAGCCGTGGCACCTGGATGGACATTAATTGTGAACGGCGTTTGTTTGCGGTTTTGCGCTGGCTGCGGCTTCGCTTGGTGCTGCTGGCATGCAGCGCGCCAATCCTCGCCGCACGGCAGCCTGCAGCCTGCAGCCTGCAGCCGGCAGGGGCCTGCACGACTGCCCCGTCGCGGCCCACGCCCGCAGAGGTGCTGCTCAAATCCTCGCCTCAGGGCCCTGCTGCGACAGGACAGCGCTGCCCGTGCACACGACACGGCGTCGGGCAGGCTGCGTCAACACCCCCCCTCCCCAGCACCACCCCATCCGGCTCCACCGCGCACTCACGCTGTAGCGCCGCATCTGCCGGTCAACCGTGATTGACTGGCTCTGCACGCCGCCCACGCCGCACAGCAGCAGCACCGCGCCGTCCAGCACGCGCAGGGCGCGCTCCACCTGGGGGCCGGCGGCGCCGGGGTGCAGGGAGGGGCGGG
>NW_014011176.1:2953-6641 GCF_000611645.1 Monoraphidium neglectum
GGGCGGGGCAGGTGAGCGCCGCGCCGTGACTGAGGAGCGCCGTCCGCTGCGCCTCGCGTGCAGGGCTTGGACGTGACGAGGGAATCCCGGGGCGATTACGAACCCTGCTTGTGCGAGTTACCCCTGCCGCCCATGGCGTGATGTGTCCGCTGGTGAGCGCCGTGGGAGTCCCAAGGGCGCCCCACCGCTGCAGCTGCACACCATATCTGTATTCTACATCGTGCCCTGCTGTTCAATTGCACGTGAATGTCTCCGCCGCACCTCTATGGTGAAGTCCACGTGGCCGGGCGTGTCGATGATGTTGATCTGGGTGTCCTTCCAGCGGCAGTAGGTGGCTGCGCTCTGGATCGTGATGCCCTTCTCACGCTCGAGCTCCATGTGATCCATCTTGGCGCCCACGCCGTCCTTACCGCGCACCTGGCGCCGACGGACAAGCGGGCGCGGGGGGCGGCGGCGCCGGGCGGCCGAGCATTGTTGGGGCCGGCGGCGGGCTGTGGCGGTGCAGCGCGAGCGGCGGGCGTGGCGGCGGGTGACAACGGGTGTGTGATGTCAACACGGCTGCGACCGCGCTCACCTCATGGATCTCTGTAATGCGTCCCGTGTAGAACAAAATGCGCTCTGTGGTGGTCGTTTTGCCGGAGTCGATGTGCGCGCTGATCCCGATGTTGCGAATGCGCCCCAGCTTCTTTTGCTCCTCGGGAGTAACGGGTTTAAGAGCCTGTAAGGCCGCTGCTGAAGAATTAAATGCCCGCTCCGGCAAGGAAGCGCGGAGAACGATCTGGCACTCGCTGCCGCCGGACACGCTCAGCGGGGTCGAGCGGTTCAAAATTGCTGCATGATTCCAAAGACTTCGCGCCGTCCGGCGCAACCCCAAGAAGGGGAGCATTCCCGCTGCTGCTTGCTGCCGCTCGAGGCAGCGCGCGCACCACAAAAGGCAGCAGGGTTACAAGGTTCAATTCAGCTTGTATGCATGAGAAGTCTAGTGCAGCACGGTCAGCACGGCAGTCAAGCGGGCAGGCAGCGGTTGTTCATGCAAAACAACACACGCCGCTCTTGCTATTGTACTGGAGGCTGCAAAGCACCCTCTCTGGCAAACCGGCAACTTGTAATTGCCCTGGTTTGCAGGAGGTCCTCGAGCCATTCCTTCGCATGTGATGTGCATTGACTTGCGCTCGACGGCGCAGCGCATGGCGATCGACGGCACGGCGCACGGCGCTCGACGGCGCGCCGGCGTCTATGCTTCAGAGGCACAATGTGATGCCGAGTTCGGACGGCCGCCCAGGTCAAACAATTGGCAGGAAGGGCATGGGGCGGGAACCAGGCTGGCGCCGAAGCTCTGAGTATGCGCCGCGTTGGCGCCGAGGGCGGACGGCCGCTATGGATTATCAAGAAAATTGTTTGCTCCGCAAGTACCAGCGTGCTTCGCTTTTGCGGCATCATGTTCCTTGAATGACTGTTGCAACCCCATAAGCATGGATGGCTCCAGAAGCGGGCAACTGCGGGGCGTGTATCAATCCTTTCGTTCCTGTCCTTGAAACCGATCTGCCACGCACTGTCAACAGTGTCATGGCCAGAATGACATGGTCAAAGCGCAAGGGTGCATCCCGATGCATATGGTGACCGGCCATGATTGCCTGTTGAATTTCCAATATGAAAATTAGCATGCTGCAGGACAGGCACTGAGCTCGGGCCAATGTGTCCTATTGGGCTCAGAGAGTGTCCAAAAAGTCAGATGTTTGTGTTTCACAAGGGCAACGTGCTAGCCAGACACACACAGACACGTTTTCTCAGCTGTTGCAAGATTCGACAGCGATAGGACAGGGGTCAATGCAGTAGGGAGCAGATTGTTGAGAGCTAACATCCCACCATACCCTGTCCAGTTGTTCTTGGTGCAGAGAGATGCGGAGTCTGCAATGTTAGATCACTGCTGCACGCAGTTGAGCCGCCAACCGCTTGAGGTGGCACGGCTGCAGTGTCAAGCGCAGCACTTCGCCGCAAGTGAGCATGTGCGGTAGTTGTTTGATGCGGATAAATTTGCTCTTCATAAGCTTTACTTCATGCTTCAGACGCGCTGCACCGTAGTGCCAAGCACAAGCGGCACCCGATGGGGTGCCCAAGACCTTCCTTGCAGCGGTAGCCACCCACTCGCCTGTGTGCGAGTTGCGGGGCCACCACACAGCCTCTTTTGAATCACAACAACCACGCTTTCATCGTCGGTGTGTGTGTGTCACCAGTGCATTGGCCAAGATTCCGCGGCCGCAGGCCCCCGAGTAAGGCTCGCTGAAATGGCGATACCACGGACGCTCCCTCCCGTGGAACTCGCAACCCTTCTTTTCGCACTGTGCCTGGCAGGGTGCTGGGGCCAGGGCCTGGACCCCAGCGACGAGGCCTTGGCCGGCGCTTCCTCCGCCATTGACGTGCTGAGGTCGAAGTACGCCGCATCGTCGGCATGGCGCCGCGCATGGAGTAGCAATGCCGCCTCGGCATGCACCGGCCAGAGGGGCACCCTGTGTGCGTCAGCAGGGGCGTCGGAAGGCGACAAGGCCGCGCTGCGCATGGCCACGTCACTGTCACGCGCAACCAGCTCCGGCGCGCAGCAGCCGCAGGGTGAGCCGCCACCCGCCTTTCCGCCTGCCGCTTGGATCTCGCCACATTTGAGGCCGCGCTTGCAACTGCGTGAGCAGTTGCTCGGCCTCCTTCCCTTTCCCTTTTCCTTGCATTGCTATGGATCCCTATCTTGTGTAAGCCAGAGTCTGATCACCCTTCTGCCAATCGCCTTGGGGAGGAGACCGGGGGCAGTTGGGTCACAACCACACAGCCACGCAGACACAGCCATGCATCCCCGCCAGCGGCCAACCCGAGACAGCTAGAGTGGCAGTCGCCGTCACTCAGTGTCCTGCTGGAAGGCTGGACGCTCCTCTAGGCCGAGCAACCCCACCTTAGCCGCCCAGGACGCTGAAGCTCGTGCCCTGCACGGGCGCCTGGTCAAGAAGCAGTTCCACGAGCCCCGCACTCGCCGCCTCAAGTGGTATTGGGGTCGCCTGCACTTCCGTGGGCCGACGTTCAGACCCAACTACTTCCAGGTGACGTACAGCGACGGTGACTGGGAGATTAATAGCCTGCAACGCTTGCAGCGGAAAGGGGTTGTTGTGCAGCCCCCGTCCGCACGCCTGCCTGCCAGTGTCGTAGTGCCGCTGGCCAGTTCTGCCAACCCACAGCGGGAGGGCCCACACCAGCTCGGGGGAGAGAGCGGCCTGCCAGAGGTTTAGCCGTTCGATGCCCGGCATGCACCTTTCTTATCCACCACTCATGCGCTCCCTACTAAGCTAACAAACCGCCCGCCCCCTCGCTCTCCTCGCTCTCGGGGCCGGACGGTTGGGGGGTGCACTCGCACACAATCACTCACTCAACCACTCACAACCCTTTACGCCCTCTCCTTTTGGCTGTGTCGCGCACGCCTGAGGCGCGCGTGGCACATCACACTTCTTAACCCTTCGCCTTACACTTTCTTTGCGCACACAGATGCCTGCTGATGAGCCAATGGCTGACGCCAACGGCCCCGCCGCTGATGTAGATGACTGCGAGTCCGATCTTCTTAGCTACGGTGTTCCAGAACCGACCGACGTTCCCGAGGACGACGACGCCTACTACGCCGACGACGCCGTCGACTCGCCTCCCTCCATGCCAG
>NW_014011176.1:7217-10636 GCF_000611645.1 Monoraphidium neglectum
CCCCTCAGCGCCCGCCGTCCGCACCCAGCCGTCCGCGCCCCAACTGGCGCTGCGCCGGCGGCCCCTGCAGCGCCGGCGCCCCCTGCTGACCGCGGCGGCGAGTACGCCAACGTCGTCCGCCAGGCGCTGCCGATGTGGGCGCTCAACCACGACAACGAGATAGAGAGTGTCTCCACACGCCAGCTCACGCCGGAGCAGATCGACGGGCTGGCTTACCTCAACAGCTCACCCATCCGCGACAGTCTCATCCACCTTAGGAATGTTGCCGTGCACACTGCTGAACTGTTCAGCTGCCTCTGCATGGTCATAGACCTTCTCCACCTCTGCCAGACGCAGAAGCGCCGCTCAGAGATAGCCCGCCTCGCCGCACAGCTTAGCACAATCAGCCCATCTGACGATGTGGCTCGCGCCATCGCGTGCGCTGTTTGGTTTGCGCGTCGCCTGCCCCTGACGCATAACGAGGGTGTGCTCGAGGAGCTGCGGCAAGCAGCCTCTCGGCACTGCCCTGACCTGTTCGACCCTGCCACCATTGACGGCATCGAGGACAAGTACCTCCACAGGCCTTCCCTCACAACCCGCCTCGTCTTCCTGATCACAGGCGACACCGCCAGGGCGCTCCGCCTGGGCGCCGAGGCGGTGGCCGCCGTGCGCCGGGGTCGGCAGCTGCCAGCGCGGCCCCTGCCTCCCGCACCCAGGCCGCCGGCACCGCAGCCGGCTGCTCCGGCTGCGCCGCCAAGCCAGCCGCACGCTCCCGTTGCCGCCGCTCGCGCAGAAGCGCCCGCGGTTGTGGCAGGTGTTCCCGCTGACCTCGCCCGGCGTTTGTCCGCTGTTCCTCAGCCCGCACCTCCGCCGCCGCGCGCCGTCCCACAGCAGCACGCGGTCCCGCAGCAACCTGCATTTACCGCACCCAACCCGCACTTTGCCGTAGCCCACGCACCGCGGCCGGCCTTCGGGGTGACCCCGTTTGCCGCGCCGCCGCCGCCACCTCCACCTGTGCCCCGACCGTCGCCCATGCTTGCGGCACAGCTCAACCAGCTTTGGTACCACGCGCACGCCATGCGCCACGCCTTTTACACAGAGATAGACCACATCATAGCCGGCATTAGCAACATAGCCACTCAGCACAACATCACCCTGCACAAGCACTGAAGTGCCGCTTGCACACGCCTGCTTGTTTCGCATCGTTAAACGCCTCGCGCCTTGCCCTGCATTAGCTTAGCGTTTCGCCTAGTTTGCCGCTTTCACCTTGTTGTTTTGCACACGTTCTTGCTGGGGGTCTGAGGCCCTCAGTGCGCCATCAGGTCTGAGGCCTGTGGCTTGGTTCTTGTTGCGCGCTGCGCTGCCGTTGCGTTCTGTTGTTGCGCTGCGCAGTCCGCTGTTAGTAACTCTGGCTTGCACCTGCGGTTTGTCTACTGATCTGTCTCAAACCTTCTTGCCACCTTTCGCGCAGTTTGGGTCTTCTAGCTTGATGTGATCTGCGCGCTTTGCACTGCTGCTTTTCACCGCCTTCGCCACACATGGCCGCCCGTGCTTTGCACTTTCGTGCGCGCCACATGCACTGCCGTTTGGGTTCCGTTTGTGGAGACGTGCGGGCTCATCCTTACGCCCGCCGTCCCCAGGGGGGGTAATCTGACATGATTGCACTGCATTGGGTTGCCTGGCCACAGCCTGCGCCCGGCGCCCGTTGCGCACCAGCGCCCGTTGTGCACGACATCACCACAGCAGTTTGATGCGCGCTGCAGCTCTGACATGGGTGGCTTCAGCGCGATTGGGTCGGTCAAGGTGAGCCATTGTTGGTTTTGACCCGCATAGCCATGATTCTGCTCCTGCCATTCTCTTCGCAATATGCGCCGTGCAGTTGACAGCCATGCTGCCTACATACCAGCTTGCACTGTCGCGCTGCGCTTGCCGCGCTCCTCGCTCACCATGCATGGTGGCCACCTAAATGCTCGCCTGCTGTGCAGGACCAGCAAGAGTGCAATGCATGTGTTGGGTTTGTTGTGCTGGCTGCAGCGCAGTCGGCCATGGCTTGTGCGTTCCAAGAGGATGCAACGAGGTGGGCGGAAGCGTGCGCTCTCGGGCGGCACTGCTAGTCTCTGGATCCCCCAGCAGCTCGCTCGCAAGGGGTTGCGTGCGGAGCAGGTTATTAATCAGATTGATGGAGGGGCCTGGGTGTTCGTAGGCCCATCAAGCTTCCCTGGTCTAAACACGGCTGCTGTGCATTGCTCCAAGATCGATTCAAGCTGTGCACATTCACCATCAATGTGAGATACACCCCTCGTCACCTGATCACCAACGCATATCCAATTCACCTGCTGACACCCCCAAACCTATTTGCCTGATTGTCGTGGAGCAGCCAAATGTCGGAGCAGGGTGAGCACCGATAACAAACACAGATAACTTCATAGCATCATCACTGACACGAATACTGATGGAGTCATGTGTGCAACGCATACTGGCTCATATGCCCCCGTCCATCCAGCAGCCATGCACCCTGCCGCAGCGGCTGTGCATGTGTATGTCTGTTGGTCGGCTTGGGACGAACCAGCCTTTGTTTTAACGCCAACCTCTGCTCCCAATGCCCCTCAGACTTCTACTGGTGCAAAGGCACAGAACCTGGCCAGGAGCGCAGCTGCAGCACCAACTGGAGCATCAAGTCCGGCATTATTACCTGGGTGGAGCTGACGCGGGCCGGCAAGTACCCCGTGTCAGAGCGCTGCCTGCCCTACAATCCCACCAGCCGGGCGCGCTGCTCCTACGACTGCCAGGACGTGGACCCCCGCCTGAAGCTGGGCAAGTTCTACTGGCAGCGCCTACAAGACCCAAGCGAGATGCAGGACCAAATCCGCCAGTTTGGCTCGGTGAGGGGTACACTTTGCATTGGTGTGGGCGGCTGTTTACACAAGCTTGCCCTTGGCATGCATGCAACAAAGTCCAGATAGACGGCCACAGCATTTACAGAAAATGGTGCGCTTGCACACACACACACACACACACACACACACACACACACACACACACACACACACACACACACCATACACACATACACACACACGCACACACACACACACAAATGCGTACACCTCCACACGACGCGCACATCCGCATCCACACCGCACAAACTGACACAATACACTTGCACTACGAAACCAACACACCGGCACGCGTGCCACACATGCGTTGCACATGCACAGGTGCTCACACGGATGGAGGTGTGGACCGACATGAAAGCATATTTTGCGAGCAACCCCACGGGTGTCTACCAAGGCCCTGGTGCGCCGCAGGAAACACCTATCTACTAGCAGCTGGTGTGCTCAAGTATGCGTTTGAAAGCCTGTCGTGGCAAGATTCACTGCTGGGATCTATGAATAAATGATGCGCACCATGCACCGCAAGGCGCGAGCCTTTGCGCGCAG
>NW_014011175.1:0-519 GCF_000611645.1 Monoraphidium neglectum
CCGCCGCTCCGCGCGAGACCCCCCAGAGTCCGACCCGCTGCTGGTGCCGCTGCTGCTGCTGGTGCTGCCGCTGGTGGTGCTCCCGCTGCTCCTGCTGCTGCTGCTCGTGCCGGACGACGAGGAGTCGTCATCGGATGGCGATGCGCGCCGCTTGCGCTCGCGGCCGCGCGACCGCGACCTCGAGCGCTCGCGATCGCGCCCGCGGCCCTTGGCGCGGCCGCCGCCGCCCCTGCGGCCGCCGCCGCTGCCGTCGCTGCCGCTGCCGCCGTCGGGGTCGTATCTGTCAGGCGCGGCCTGGCCGCGGCGGTAGTACCCCTCTCCCTCGGGCATCGCGCGCCGGTCGTCGTCCGCACGCCGGTCGTAGTATCCGCCGCGCTCGCGCTCGCCGCCGCGGCCCCAACCGCCGCCCCCGCCGCCCCCGCCGCCGCCAGCAAACCGCTCGCGGCGCTCTGCCTCCCGGCTCGCGCGCTCCTCCTCCTCTTTGCGGCGCCTGCAAATTTCAAATCACCCAATCGGCGG
>NW_014011175.1:953-9609 GCF_000611645.1 Monoraphidium neglectum
TGGTAGAAGTGTGTGAGGGGCGGAGGTGATGGGTGCCATTGCCGGCCGTGCGCCTTTTCTACGGCTGTGAGAGGCTCTACAACACGCAACGCCCCGCATGCATCAGGAGTCCGGCCCTTGGCTGGTGTTGTGCGAGTAGATCGCTGCAAGAACGCGGGGGCAACAACCTCGCAGCACCTGCAGCTTAAAAAGCTGCCGCGCGCGCCCACCCACGCCACCCACCTCTTCTCCCTGGCCTCTGCCTCCTGCCTGCGCTTGTCGCGCTCCTCGTTGCGCTTGCGCCACTCCTCCTCACGCGCCTGCGATTAACGGCCAGCGCGTTGCAGCCAACCCGTCGGTCAAGACGGCTTCGTGGAGGGTTGAGCAGCGGGCTGTCCTGCCTGCGGCCACCGCAAGCGAGCCCCCGCCTACAGCCCAAGCACAGGCCGGGGATGCCGTTGTGCACCGAGGGGGACGCCAGGAGCCAGAGCGTGTTCCCCTCACCCCTCACGCGCGCCCACGCGCTTGCATACCATGCTTACACATGACCACAGGCGCCTATGCTTGTCCCGCATCTCGGTACTTCCTGCAGTCGATGCACCCCACGCACCTGCTTCTGCTCCTCCTTGCGCCGCGCCTGCGCCTCTGGGTCAAACGCCTCGCCCCACTTGATGTCCTCCTTTATGCCAAGCGCCTTGCGCAGCTTCTCCATCTGCTCCTGCTTGCGCGCAGCCACCGCGTGCGTCTCGTTGCTGCGAGGGAGGCCGGCGGTTGGGAGGTGTGAGTGCGCCGGAAGGGTCTGGCAGACAAGCGCCAGGGCGAACGTGTGAGGAAAGCGGGGAGCTGCAATCCGCGTCGCGCTCTGATGTGTGTGCCAGAATGCGCCATGAGAGACGCGGCGCGCTGCTGCACACGTGGGGCATGCGTGCTTGGTTTCTTGCAGACGCGGATGCAAATGCGCTTGCAGCTGGGAGTGGTGAGGAGAAGGGGGGGGGACGTGGCCGCCGCGCACCTGGCGTCCGCAGCGGCTCCGCTCTGCTGCTTCTCAAACTCCTCCTGCAGCTTCGCCCTCTCCTGGGCCAGCAGCCCCTCTATCTCGGCCGCAGTGTGCCTGCGAGGACGAGTATGAGGACGATGGGGTGGGGTGGCTGGTTGGGTGTATGTGTGCGGGTGTGGGGCAGGTTGACGCAGGGCAAATTGTACTGCCGTGGTTGAACAGTGCTGATGCGCCGGAGCACGGACATGCTGCGGTGGCACCAAAGGGGCAACCGCCGCACGCGCCGCCAGCACTGCAAGACCACGTCCACCTGGGCCCTCACCCCGCCTCCTCCAGCTGGTCGCTCAATTCCAGCAGCTTTATCTCCAGCTGGCGCCTACGATTGTGCTCCAGGATCTCCTTGTTGGGCTTCCTGTCGGTGTGCTGCGGGCCATCCTGGCCGTCGCCAAACTTGGGCACTGGCGCGCGGCGCAAGTTGAACTTGTTGGTCTGTACATGGCCGCTGGTGCCTGTGCCGCGCGGCGTGAGGATTCCCACTCCGTTGTACATCCTGACAGAAGCTCAAGGCGAGCTGCAGGGTCGAGCCAGGCCGCTCTGGGGCCCGGAGCAGGACGTGTGCCTGCTGAAAGCAGCCGCCGACGCGCAGTAGCGTCTCAAGCAGCAGTTTATACTGTATGTAAACTGTAGCTGGGTGTGAGGGTGCACTACAAGCGACTGGGAGGCAGCTGCCTGCAGTTGATCTGGCTGCAGCGAGGAACGGGAACGCCCTCACACATGTAAGACTATTGAAAATTGTCCAAGTGTGGTTGCATGTGAGACTATACGGTACTATGCGTGATCTGTGACTTTGCAGTGCTCCCCCTCCTGTGTTGTGTGTTGTGCTGTGCTGCTGTGCTCAGCACGTTATGGCTGCTTTCAGACCTGCAAGCATGTGTTCCAAACCTGATACTAGGCTTTACATTTCTAGTCTGACAGAGCCTCACAACCTGCTGCCAGCCCCTGCACTTGGCACACATTGGCCGCCGACATCAGCTGAAGCAAGCTGCTGCATCAGACTCTGGATCCGCGTGTCCCTGCCCTGCCGAGCCAGTTGCGTCCTGCACCTGGGTGGGACAGACCAACCTCCCCAGACAGAGCACAATATTACATTCCGAGGACACGGCTCCTTGCGCACGGGCCCGTGTAGAGGCTCTGCGTACGCAAGCCTCAGCTGCATCAACACAAATTCCTGGGCTGCGGGGTCCAGCAAATGAGCCAGAGGCGAGTCAACTGGCACTCAGTGGCAGCAACATCACCCCTCTCCACATGCCCCAGCAAAGCCCAGCACCCTTCGGGCGCACACGCCGTGTAGAAATCAGATCTTCCTCCAACGGCCGCAGGCACCCGTCGCCGCAAAGACGGCGTGGGTTGCCCTGGACGCGGCATACAACCCTCCTTCCAACGTGCACAGGGCACAGGAACTCTTCCATTGCAAAGCGGCCGTGCGCTGCGGAGCGGGCGGCATCAAAAGGTGGCAAACCAGACAATGTGGCCGAGGCGGTTCTGCATGCCATGCCACAAAATGGCAAGTGTGATGCGTCTGCGTATGAATAAGCGTCGCGTCTCCCCGTCCAGCTTTGGTGAGTTTTTCCTGCAGCACCGCGTGTAAGCCGCACTTCAAACAAAAGCACGCGGGCCGGCGTGCAACCAAGTCCAGTGCAGCAGACCCGGATCGCCGTGGGCCATCGCAGAGTTGTCCATTCCCTACCATCCTCCCGACACCCTTTGCCCCACCCTGCTCCGCCCCAACACTGGGCCACCCCACCGCGTCAGGGTGCCCGGCCACACCAAACCCGTCCGCCCAGCCCATCCAGGGGCCTGAGCAGCGTGCACATTGCAGCCCTGTGGCCGCGGAAGCGGCAGCCTCCTGCGCCATCCGCCCTCGTTGGCCCCCCACGCGCTCCGTGTGAGCCAACAGCGAACGGCAGGGAGCCAGCTGGGCATGGCAGCCCCCTTAGGCGCCACCGGAGCCGTCCGGAGCCCGGCGGTCACACGACCGCCGCGCCGGCCGCGACAGGAGACCCGAGGTCGGACGCGGCGCCGCTGCTGGCCGCGCCGCCGCTCTCGTCGTCCTCAAACCGCACGCGCTTCATCGACAGCGCCAGCCCCTTGGCCCACGCGCGCGCGGCCGCCGCGGCGGCCGCCTTGCCCGCGCCCGTGGCGGCCCCCTCGCCCTCGTCGCCGCTGGCGATGCTCCTGTCGTCGCAGCTGCTGCCGGAGTCGAAGCTCGAGGACGGGGCAGAGCTGAAGGAGGGCATGTGGCGCAGCACACCGCGCGGCGCGGCCGCGGCGAGGCCGGGGCTGCTGCAGCGCGACGACGCCGCGTCGTCCACGCCCGCAGGCGCGCCCGCGGCGGGGTCGGGGCCAAAGGTGTAGTACGACACGCGGCCGCCGGTGGCCAGCTCCTGGGCGGTCGCCGACTGCACGCCGTAGCCGGGCGGCGGCGCTGCGAGGGAACCCCAGGCGTAGCCGCCGCAGCGGCTGGCGGCGTCGACGGAGAGGGAGGCGGAGAGGCTGCCGGGGCGGAAGATGGCGGCGATGCGGGCGAGCATGTCCGCGGGGCAGAAGGCGTCGGCATCAAAACCGGTGACCTCCACGCTCGCATAGGAGAAGCCATCCTCGGGCCTGGGAGTGCAGGGGCGGGCGGGGGTCCGTGTTGGTCGAGCTGCAAGCGCGCGTGTGACTCTAGGCCGGACCAGGGCTTGCCAGGCGCAGGCCGACGCGCAAAGGGGCACCGCCCCTTCGCTCAGGACTGGTGCTCGCCAAGGCCACGTCAGAGCCAGGCTTCGTTTGACAGATTCGAACCCAACTCCCCCACTCTGTTTGCATGATCTTCTGACAATCCCTGACCCTTCCCCCTTGCTCCTGCCCCTGTTCGCCAAAGCCCCCCGGCTCACGTGATGTGGATGGTGATGAAGCCTCCCCCCAGAATGCCGTTCATGGAGTAGCCGCACGGCTCGAACACGTAGTCATCGATGTCGGCGCCTGGGGGTGGGGTGTGGAGGGGGAGGGGGTGAGCGGGGGCGCAGGGCGCTGGGTGGGGGGGTTGGGGGTTGGTTGCGCTCTGATTGGCGTGATGGCGGGTGGTGCAAGGGAGGACAGCTGTTGTCGGAGGGGTGCAGGGGCGGCCGGGCCCCCGCCGGCTGTGCTTGTGTGCGCAGGAAGGTGGAGGTAGGTATCCGCCACACGCCAGTGAGAGACGATCCAGCCTGCAGCAACAGCCTGCTGCTGAGCGGCTGCGTGGCCCTGGCGCAGTCTTGTCACGCTCATGAGGCAGCCCTGTTGCCGAGACTGCTGACATCTCCACCGCCACAACAGGCCCCCCCCCTCAACACACCCTCACCCGGCACGAGCCCGCGGATGCCGGTGTCAGTGGTGGTGCGCGCCGCGCTGACAAAGGCGGGGTTGTCGCGGTAGAACGCAGCAGCCGCCACACGGCAGAGGTCCGTCATGCACACCTGGGACGCAGGGGCGGCATTCGACGCGCGTTGAGCTGCTGGTGGCGCCCACCCGTGACAGGGTCCCCTCAGCGCATGAGCCTGACATCCTGTTGCGGCAGGGCCTGGGTGCCAAGTACCGTTGGGAGTGCGGGACCCAGCGCCAGCGAGGCCGCTTTCGCCCCGCGCCCCTTGATTGAGGTGATTGCCCGCCGCCTCCCGCCACTATCATATGCGCACATGCTGCAGCACAGCGCTGCGGCGCACCTCAAACTTGTGGAAGGGCCGCCCCGAGGGCGGGGCGTAGGCCGCGTCGGCCCCGTGGGCGTCCGCCACATACACATGCCACTGCGCGCGGGTGGCAGGGGGGTGCAGGGGGTTGCACCGGCTTCATGGTGGGTGGGTGACCGCGGGTAGCAGCATCATGCGCTGGCATGGCATGGGCTGCCAAGGGATAGGCGGCTCGCGTGATGGTGGTGGCACCAGCTCCCCCAACAACACCACCATGGCCCAACCCTCATCAGGCACTATGTGCCCCCAAAGCCTTGCTTCTTAATGGAGGAAACCCACACATGCACACTCGCACACACGTATGAGACCACACCACACACCTGCAGACCGTTGAACATGTCCCCCAGGACGTAGGCGCTGCCGCCGTTCCCCAGGTGGCCTGCACCATTTCAAGTAGAGGTGCAGCTTGGTGAGACGAGGCGGCAGGCGGGGTCGAGTGCCCAGGTCTCAGGGACCCCAGTGAGCCGTGCCGGCTGCGCACCACCCGCAGCAGGCAGGAGGGGAAGGTGCCGCGCTGATATTGATGTTGACACGCGGCTCCATCATGTTGAAGCACGAGAGCAGCTGCACATCGAGGTGGTGTCTGCCAGCCCGCTGACGAGGCTGTCCGGCCGGCCGGTCGGCCCTGTGTGTCCCGACCCACCAAAGTGTGTGCGCAGGAATCGTGCCTCCTGGTCAAAGCCCTCCCTGTAGGGCGCGGGCTGCTGCTCGGGGAACAGGAAGCTGGCACGGCTGTACTTGCAGCGGCGCGGCGCCATGCCCAGCCCCTGCGACGCCAGCTCCAGCAGCCTGGGGACCTGGGGGCGGCGGCGTTGGCGGGGAGCCGGGGCGCGTTTGATAGAGGTGAGGGCGCCCCCTCTCCGCCGCCGCTGCCTCCGACCATCGCTCTCCCCTGCTCGCGATCGCCCCCTCGTTTTTTTGCAGCACCCACCGCGTTGAGCAGCTTGGTGGTGCCGCACGTCTTGAGGACCCACTTGGTGGGGTACACAAAGAGGGACGATTCTGACAGCACGTACGCGTCCAGGTGGTCGTTGGTGCGGCTGGACACGATGGTGCAGGCCGCCAGGGACATGAGCTCGTCCAGCTGGGCGCGGCTCAGCGCGCGCAGGCCGGCGGCGGGCGTAGAGGCAGAGGGCGCAAAGTCGATCTCTACGCGCTTCTCGCTGCCCTCGAAGATGGGGTTGGGCAGGACCATTGAGGGGCGGCGGTCCGCCATGCTGTGTAGGTTAACGGTTTATGCGCTCCCGGGCGTGCTGCTGCTGTTGCGATCGTTGCTGCCGCTACTGTAGCTCCTGCTGCTGCTGATGCTGCTTCAAATGCGCCTACTAATGCGGCTGCTGTGGCTGCTGCTGCTGCTCCTGCTCCTGCTCCTGCTGCTGGCTTGGCGTGCGTAGCTGCCTGATGCTGTGGAGCAGCTGGTGCACGTGGCTGATGGGCTGCTTGATGCCCCACAATGCAGCTGTAGGCGATGCAGGGTTAGATTCGACGATGTAGGCACTGCAAGATTGGGCGGGCGGCGCGGCATATGGGTGGGTCGCATTGGGGCCTGCCTGGGGTAATCGAGTGATGTGCGGGCGCCGCTGGCGAGGGGGGGCACGGCAGGGGTGGACCTGGCGCCGCTGCAATGTGAAGGCGTCTGTTGTCCTTAGATGCTCGATGGTTCTATAATTTGTCTAGGCATTGATGCACCGCCCCAGGCTGCCCGCAACGAGAGCAGCCCGGCGCCGCACTCTATCGATGCACACGGCCCCTGCTGGGGAGACCTGTCGGGGTCATGTACCCACTACATTATCAAAACACATTCATCTAGACCTTACGCGCATTCCCCGACGCTCACATCACTGAAATTGGGAACGGAGTACCGCAGGGCGATGGCGACACGCTTCGAGAACGCTGGTTAGCCACTTGAACACTGGTTAACGCGATTGTAAACTTTGTATTACTGTAGCTCATCAGAGGTCAAAACGGTTAGGGGCAGAAATGGGCCTCATTAGTCATTCGGTCGACAGCAAATTGAGGTGGACCAGAAAGGGGTGTATGGAGCAGCTTGCCTGAGTCCCGGAAAAAATCAGCGCGCTGTGCTCTTTCGGAGGCCGAGGGAACCGGCAGGGGGTCGGTGCGGGGTACACCGTGCACCCCCGGACACTGTGTAGGCAGCGCTTCCTTTGTTGGTTCCTGCGTCGCCGATCAACCACCTGGAGAGCTTGGAAACAGCGCAAGCTGAGGGCAAAACCTCCGCACCGTCAGTTCAAACTTTCCCTAAGCCCTCACCAATGGCTGCGCGCCCGCTACGTGCAGACTTCAAGACTGGTTGTCTGCAACTTTCATGCTTGCGCTGCTAGTATGATATAAGCGTCTCCTGATATGTTCTAAACTGGTTCAATCTGCAGCGAGTGTGGTGGTTCCAGCGATCCCTCCTGTGTAGGCCCCTGGTTGCCCGCACACGGCCCCACTTGTACATCAGCACAGGCCAGCTGGCAGCCCCACCCCTACCGCAACCCACAGCGCGCCGTTACTCCGAGCGACCAGCCCAGCCTTGCCCGGGAGAACAGAGGGAGCGCCCAGCTGACAAGCCGTCCCATGCACCAGGGGGTGCGCCCGCCAGATGCAGTCACTGCAGAGTGCGACAAAAACCAGATGAACACGGCCGAGGATATATTCTGGGGTCGGGGCTGAGAAACAAGAGGAGGTGAGAGCTGACGGCGCCACGGCGCGGCGCGCTGTGCTATGCGGGCGTCGAGGGAGGTGGGGGAAAGTGCCGTGCCGCGCAGCCAAGTGGGCGGCCTCGGCTAGAACAAGAGGACGACGAAGCGACCAGGGGTCGCCACAAACGATGCAGACCAAATGGCGACGACGACAGGGCCCTGCTGCTGCGACAGCCGTGGCCGCCGCCGCACCCGCGGCACGGCCAAGCGGCCCATGCCGAGGCCAATACGATGAATGCAAGCGTGGGCTGGTGCTGGCCGCCGCCAGCAGATGCGCGCAAAGGCGCGACGTGGCCAGACCACGGCCACGGGACGGCGGATGGGGTGGGTTGGTGCCTCACGCCCCGTCACCGCCATCAGCACGCCCCATGCAGCAGCCGCGGCCGCGGAAGGGACCTCGGCGGCGGCGTGCCGGTGTGTAGGCGGCGACGTTTGCAGGCCGGCGCCGGCCACAGGCGGGGCCGGGCCGCGCGCTGGCGCAGCAACGACGGCGGTTGGCACCCCTGTGGCGCCGCACCGCCGGCGTCCTTGCGCCGACCCGGGGTATGAATCACAGGAACTGCGGCGGTGGGCAAAGGCAAGGGGTCACAGACCGAACGAAGCACAGGAGAGGCGCCCGTGGCAACAGGCAAGTGTGCGCAACGGATGAAGGCGATCAGCGCCGTTCAACGCGCCCCGCCACACGCGGCCCAACCCAACAGCATCGGCACCCCGCCGCCAAACAAAGCCCCTCGCCCTGCCCCTGCGCCCCCCGCTCACGTAGTCTGGCGTGCGCCGCGAGGCCTCCGGCTCGCCCCTCCGCGGTGCGGGCTCAAACTTTTGGAAGCCCTTGGCCATTGTCTCAGACACCTCCATCAGGGCGGCCAGGTTGCCTGGGGGGTCATGAGAAGGGGGGGGGGAGGAGGGGGCCGCCAGGACAGCGGGCAGTGAGAGGGCGGGACGCTGTGTGGCGGGCGGGACCTTCGCTGCAGCCCGGCCGCCGCGAGTGCGCAAACAGCTCCGCTGGGGTTTGGAGCGCCAACACGCCCGTGGGCCTGGCCGGGCTGGTGCTCCGTTGGCGTCGCGCGCATGTGCCCACCGCAGCGGTAGCAGTAGTTGGGTGCGCTGAAGACGGTGACCACGCTCTGCTCGTGGCTCCAGTTGTAGCCCTCCATCACGAGCTGGTGGGCGCGGCTGATGAGGTCCAGCCCGTTGGTGTGGTTGAACTG
>NW_014011174.1:0-9173 GCF_000611645.1 Monoraphidium neglectum
GCCACATGCAGCGCGGCGAGCCCGTCGCCGCGCGCCGCTGCCTTGGACGCGCCCTCCCCGACCACCTTTGCCAGCGGCGCCGCCACGTCAGCGCCCAGCGCCTCGAGCGCCGCAGGCGCGGCCGCCGCGAGCGCGCAAAGCGCGCGCAGCGCGGCGCGGCGGGGCGCCTCCTTGGGGTCCCCCAGCAGGCCCGCCAGCGCCTGGCCCGCGCCTGGCGGCGGCGACGCGCCGCAGCCGGGCAGCCACGCGGCGAGGGCGGCCGCCAGCGCCGCCTTGACCTCCTCTGTCGGCTCCTCCTTAATGAAGGCCGCACAGAACGCCACCGCGTCTGCGGCCGCGGGCGCCACCACTGCTGCTGCCTCCGCCGCCGCCGCGCCGCCGCCGCTGCGGACAGGGGCCGCCGCCGGCGCGGCCAGTGCGGCGAGCGCGTGCGCGAGCGCGGCGCGCTCGCTGGCCGCCTTGATGCGCCCCTCCGCGCTGCCGTCGAGCAGCGACCGCGCCGCCGCGACCGCTGCCTGCAGCGCGGCCGGCTGCCGGGTCGCCCGCGCGATCGCCGAGAGCCCCTCCAGGGCTGCGGGCCGCACGGCCTCCTTCAACCGCAGCTGCTGCAGGATGAGCGCCACCAGCTCCGCCGTGCCCGCGGCCGCAGAGGGGTCCCCCAGGTCGAGCCGCGGCGCGTGCCGCAGCGCCAGCGCCAGCACGGAGAGCGCGGCGTCGGGCGTCCGCCGCAGCGCGCGCGCGAGCGCGGGCTGCGCGCGCACGGCCCACTCGGCGGGGTTCAGCGAGTCTAGTAGGCGGGAGAGCGCGGCGAGCGCCCCGGGCGGGGGGCGGTCCTTTGATGGGATGATGCCGTCGCATAGGATCTTAAGGCCGAGCTCCCGCGCCGCCGCGCCGGCAGCCTCCCGCGCCTTTTGCTGCTCGCTGCCCTCGAGGGCGGCCCGCTCGCCGCCGCCTCCGTCCCCGTTTGCCGCCGCGAGCCGCTCTTCCCTTTGCTGGTGCTGGTGGTGGCGCCGCCGGTGCGCCTTGGCGCTGCTCGCGGCGTCGAGCAGCGCGCCGGCCGCGCCCGCGCCGCCGGCGCCGCCGGCCGCTGCGGCCGCGGCGGCGACCTCCTCATACACTGTGGCGAGCGCGGGCGCGCGCCGCAGCATGCGCCGCAAGTGCCGCGTGGCGGCCTGGCGGGCGGCCGGATTCGAGTCCTCGTCAGCGGCCGCTGCTATGGTCTCGAAAAAGCCGCCCTGCGCCTCCACCAGCTTTGCCGCCGCTTTCTTGCCGGCGCCGGCCGGCAGTGCCGCCAGCAGCGAACAGCTCCATGCCAACAGCCGCTGCGCGGCGTGCGGAGGCGGGCGCGCAGCGGCAGCCTTGAGCAGTGCGACTGTCAGGTCGCGGAGGAAGGCCGGGTGCGCGGCAGCAGCGGCGTCCACCGCCGCGTCGACCGCTGCTTGCTGCTCTCTGCTCTCATACGCGGGCAGTGTGTCCAGCACGAGAGCCGCCAGCGCCGCAGCCTTGTCTTGATCAAGTTGGGGACCTGCAGTGCGTTACATGGTGCATTGATGGGGGGATTGGGAGGCTGAATGGGCTACAGATCCATCGCGGCGGCTCCCTGCGGAGTAGCACACCCGTCCACCCACCATCTGGGAGTGACAAGGAGCGAGCCAGGCTCTTCCAAAAGATGACGCGCTGCTTGCCGCTTCCGTAGGCGTACTCCTGCCCTTCGAACGCCATCTCTGCGATCCACGGCAGCCTCGATCACGACATTGATTATTGGTTGCAACTGTAGTAGCCCACGTCTTGTACAAGCATGAGGTGCGGGTGATCGTACTCTAAACTGCCTACCGTTCCTGTGCGATCTTCCGACTGCCCAGCGCAATTGTCGAGGAACGCCGTATATATAAATGAAAGGATCTTACACCTCCTGGATCGCCCTCATGCTTGGTCACCAAGGCATTTTCGCTGCCACCCAGCAGCACAAGACGTTCCGGCACTTGCCATGCAGTGGGCAGCACGCTCAGCAGGCTTCAGTGGGGTTATGCACACCCTTATGCAGACCTTTATTATATTACTGAAAAATTGTCCCTCAGCAGCCCCTCCGAGTGGTCTGTCGGATGCAGATCGGCCTGGTGCAGATCGCAGCGCGCCAGCCCACGCGGCGCAGGTGCGCACGCAGGCACGCAATGCTGCGTTGCTGGCGCTTGCTTCAGAAATGACTGTGCGTTTGCGAGTAGGAATGTCTTGCTCATCTGTCTCTGTCCACTTGGGACCGCGGCTGGAGCGTGGAGTGCGAACCCTTTGGGGCTCACGACTGTTTGGCAGCACGGCGGAGCGCAGGCGCCAAGCCGCTGCGCTCGCGGTGCACAGGAAAGCCGGCGCGATGCTTTCTTTTGGGGCACTGACACGAATAGGGGGAACCGCTTGCAAGGTGAGCGCCGAAGAGGGGCCTTGGCCACCGCGACCTGGGTGCTGCAGGCGTGCGGTTGCTGTGTATGCAGCCCGTTCGCGCTGGGCGGCGACAGACGCGCCATGGTGACCTCAGTGCGCTGCTGCTACAGCGGTATCACTGCACCAGCAGTGCAAGGTCACAGCCTGCGGCCTTCACATTACTGGGCACGCCCCTGTGTTCATGTGTGCCACTTGTGCCCCGCCAATCCCAGGATTTGCATGCAGCAGGTAATGAATCACGCCATCATTGGTGTTGTCATCTTTGCATGCAATCGCAGGACAAAGGAGCAGGGAGGTCAGGAGCTCTCACGACAAGCGACAGCGCAGTTCAGCCATACTCGTCCTCTACGAGCCCAGTCACTTAGTGCACGCATTCGTTTGTACTCTGGAGTATCTTTTTGTTGCTTTTGTTCTTGTTGTCGAGCAGCCGGCGACGGTCGCCTCGAGCCTTGACCAGCTTCGCAGCTCTGGCCCGCTGAGCTGGAAATGGGATCCTACCAACGTTAGACGACCTGATATCAAACATTACAGGCATGCTGGTGCGTGCCGCCTTCAGGCGGACGTGGGTCAGGGGCTCGCAGCAGCGCGTTCACTGTCAACCAAAAAAACTGAAATCGTGTGCGACACGGTTTGCCTCAGACATGGGCTTAAGACCTGCAAATAAGCTTGTGAGTGTCCTCTGAGGAACCTCGCCCCCTGGCCCGTCGCAGGTTGACCGGGATCGGTCGTAGCGGGGAGTGCTGCGGAGCGTGCGTGCGGCCGCAGCAGGCGAGGGCCGATGGCGCCGCTCGCCGCAGCGGGCGGCCACCTGGCCCGCAATGCAGGGCCGCTGCTGGCCTGTACGGCAGCTACCCTCATGGGATTCTACCTGGCAAAGCGCTGCAAGGTGCGTGCCGCTGGGGGTTGTGGCAGGCGTACCTTGTGGCAGGGACGCAGATGCGGGTGCCCAGGATGCAACCCGATATGCAGCACACCATTGCGCGCGACCGCACACTTTGGCACTTGACTGGGCTGCCTGGAACACTCGAGACTACTCGATTCAACTCCATAATGGGCGCTTGCAAACGCCGCGGCCCTGGCCGATCCACCCCAGGCGCGCATGGCGGAGGCGGCGGCCCTAGCGCGACACAGGGCTGAGCTGGCGGCGTATGAGGCGGCCCTCCAGGCCAGAGGCCAGGTGGGGGCGTCACGCGCATGCGTGCCTGTGCGCCTGCAAAAGTGCATGTGCGTAGGTGCATGCGTGCTTGTGTGTGCTTTTGCATGTGATTTCAGGGAAAGTGAATACAAGTTGAGGGTGTGGTGCAGTGTGGTTGCGCTCGGCCACGTCGTGCCCTGGGATCCACTGGGGGTCAGCTGGTGCTGCCCTCCCCTCCCCGTGGCCAAGAGGAGGGGTTCGCGCGCTGCATGTCCTTTGGTCAGAGTGAGTCACTGGCGTCAGCGTCGCCGGTGAAACAGCCGATGGCGCCGTGAAAGGTTGCGCCGATTGAAAAACCTCACCCTCATAAGCAACTGTCCCACCCCGCTCTCCCGCCTGGCCCTGCTGGCTCCTTTCCTTGCTGCAGGCTCTGGAAGTGGCATGGGAAGACATGGAGCAGTGCTATCAGCGGCAGCACGCCGTCAAGGCCGTCGTGACGACAATCTTTTGCAACATCCGCGCCCAAGAGGCGCGCGGGTCCATCGCCGCCGCTGAGGCTCACGCGGCATCTGTGCGGCAGGTGCGTTGATGAGGGGGCGCGCGACAAGCCGCGGCTTGCGTAATTGATGTGCATGCGTGCGTTCACACGCGCACGTGCGCAACGCATGTGGGTGACAAGTTTATTGAGCAAGTGCACAGCAATCCTGCAGCGCTATGCCATGCAAAGCTGCGGCACTCAGCGACATCAAACGGGGCAGCAAACGGTGCGGCCACAATGAGTGTGTGGCAAGGGGTCCTACAGCAGGCCGAGGTTTCCGCACACTTCACCCAGCACATGTGGAAGCCCACTGCAACATCCAGCGCCTGTGCAAACAGCCGCACACGCATCTCCACTGCCAGCGCCTCACGCCCCTGCCGCCCTCCGCCGCCCCTCCCCCTCCGCCCCGCCTGCAGGCGCGCGACGATGCGGCCTGCCAGCAGCGGGAGGAGATCCTGCAGCGCGCGGCTGTCAGGGCTGTGGTGGACAGCGCCATCAGTCACATCCTGCAGGCGGAGGCACTGGAGGGTGCGCGCGCCGCCAGGTCGAAGGCGGTGGCGGCGATGAAGGTGAGGGGCTCGCGTCAACACTTGGTGTGCTACGGCTAGGTGGCGGGATGAGAACGCGGGGCAGTGTTGCGGTGCAAGATTGGTGTGCAGCCACTAATGAAGCCGCCGCTTCTTTTGGAACTCGATCACTCATCGGGTAGCAAGGGGTTTCACAGCATGCCAAGATATACGCACAATTTTCTCCGGCTAGTGCAAAACTGTAACGCAATACTCAGCCCGGATTCACACCGCCGTACCAGCATCTCCACGCGCCAGCGCCTCATGTCCCTGCCGCCCTCCGCCGCCCCCTCCCCTCCGTCCGTCCCAACTGCAGGCGCACGACGAGGCGGCCTGCCAGCAGCGGGAGGAGATCCTGCAGCGCGCGGCTGTCAGGGCTGTGGTCGACAGTGCCATCAGTCACATCCTGCAGGCGGAGGCACTGGAGGGTGCACGCGCCGCCAGGTCGCAGGCGGTGGCGGCGATGAAGGTGAGGGCGGCGCGTTTTTAGTCGCTGTGCTACAGCTAGGGGGCGGGTTGAGAACGCGGGGCAGTGTTGCGGTGCAAGATCGGTGTGCAGCCACTAATGAAGCCGCCGCCGCTGCTGCTGTTGTTGCTGGAGGGTTTCTTCTGAAACTGGATCACATGCTTCAGCCCTCCCCCCGCCTGGCCGCAGGAGGCCGACGCTGCCCGCTCCAGGGCGGTGTGGATCGAGGCCTCTTCCAGGCGGCGCAGCGTCAAGCTGGGGGCACGCGACTCTGCGGTGCGGACGCGCGAGGCGCAGACGTGCAGGCGCGAGAAGGTGGGTTGGGCAGCACTCAGGGATGGAGCGCAGCGTAGGTTGGGCGCGGCTTTGATCGTGTGTTGCGAAGGGGCGGTTTATATGTTGATTTTGGGGTGTGCGACCCCAGCCCCAGCCATGCGGTGTCATCCCTGCAGCTGCTCGGCCTGTGAGTCTCCACGGCGCTTGATGGGGACCCCTTTCGCTTGACCCTTTCAATTGACCGCTTCCCTTCACCGTCCCCGCTCACTCCTGCCGCCGCACACCTCAGGCGCTGGAGGAGGCCGAGGAGGCGCAGGAGCGCGCTGCCGCGGAGCTGGCGGTGGAGCGCGCACAGGTGGGGCACCGCGCTGGGCAAGCCGAGGCGGCGTGGGCAGCGCAAGCGCGCTGGGCGACCTTGGGGGCTGCTGTGGGAAGTTGTTCTGGCGGCTGGCAGCCTTTGCTGGCTGCATCCACTTGGTTCTTGCCAAGAAGGCAGTGCCCGCCTGTGCTCGGCCGTCTGCTCACCACCACCGTTGGCGCCGTTGTCGTCTCCTGCAGGCGGAGGCGCAGCACGCCGACGCTGAGCAGCGGGAGCGCGAGGCGCTCGTGGCGGCCATGGTGGCGGGTGCGTTCGCCAAGGCCGAGCAGCAGGCCGCGCAGGGGCGCGCCATGGAGGAGCTGCAGCGGGCGGTTGCGGCGCATGAGCTGGAGCTGGCGCAGTGGCGCGCGGAGGTCGCCAAGGAGAAACAGGTGAGGGGGCCGGCCATCTGTTGTGGTAGCTTCAGGGCAGGGCCTGGGCCCACACCCCTGCCGGATGGCTTGAGTTTGTGGTTCAGCCAGGATCTTTGCTTTTTAGGGCAGCCGGCCCATCCCTCAAAATACGGTGGCGTCTGGCGTCGCCAACACCGCAATTTCTTTGGCATCAATCGCCACTGCCCAAACTTGACGCAGGCGTCTGAGGCGAAGCGCCAGGCGCTGCGGGCAGAGGAGGCCGCCCACAGCAAGCTCCTGCAGGAGCGGGAAGGTGCCAACTCCTACTGCTGCCAGGTCAGCGGTTGGTGCGGCCTCCCGGCGTCTGCAGGGTGCCGGCCGCGAGCTGTCGCTCCGTGTGCTGCCTGCTGCCACTTTACTCATGGCCCAGCGCTGCCACGCAACCTTCCAGCGGCCTGTGCAGACACCCCCTGCCACGCGCGTCCCCCTTGACATTTTGCCCCTCTCGCCCACCCCAAAAATGGCCCCTTTGTTCCCAACTTTGCAGAGGAAGCTGCGGCAGGTGGCGCAGGCTGAGAAAAAGGTGGGGCAGGGCCGGGCGGCTTTGGAGCGGGACGCCAGGGCGCTGCGGGGCGTACTGCTGGGGTTACAGCACAGTGGGCAGTCCTTGCTTGGACGGCAGGCCCATGGCTTATTGCGCTGTGCCACGGCATACCGGCAGGCAGGGGCGCCAGCACTCCTGTGCCGCGCTGCAGCCTCAGCGTACGTATCATGCACTGTCGCCCACTTTCAGAGCTCGCCGCGAGTTCATGACTCATGTTGCTCACACTCACGCTGGAAACCGTATGTGCCCCGCAGGCTCGCGAGAGGATTGGCGCGGAGCTGCGCGCCAAGGTGGAGCAGCTGCGCAGGGAGGAGGAGGGCGGCCTCACCAGGCTGGCGGCTGCGACCATGACCGCCACCGCCTTCTCCAGGGTCATCATCTGGGCGGAGGTGGAAGACGCGAAGGCGGTAATGAAGCAGGTGAGGGGGGTGAGGGGCTGCTGCATGTATGTAGACGAGGATCTGGTGCCAAACCGCCTGCTGTAGCCTAGGAGCTCGACCTGTGCGTGTGCTGCCCTTGCTTATTGCTTTGCGACCAGCTCGCCTTTGCCCGTGTGTGCTCGGACGACGCCTCACAATGGCCCCTGGCGCTTCTCCATTTCCCAACAGGCCGGGGCGCGGCGTGTCGACGCCGAGAGGCGGGAGCGTGAGGCCATCGTGGCGGCAATGGTGGTGGGCGCGTTTGCTGCCGTCAAGCAGCAGGCCGCGGCTTGCGAGCTGCAGGTGAGCTTGCCTGGGCGAGGGGCGACCGTGCGAGGGTGCTGGCGGTGGGCTTGTGGTGCCGGCCAGCGATCCTCGCTGGTTCCAGCCGCAGTGTCTGAACCCAGCATGCCCCTGGGCCAGTCCCATGCTGAACTCGAGTCCCCTCTTTGCTGGTGGCAGGGGGTTTCTGCCGAGCTGGAGTCTCTGAAAAGGGAGAAGGCCGCCCATGGCGCCGTCACTGTCGCTGCCGGGGCGGCCGATGTCATGGGCTGCTTCAGCATGGTGCTCGGAAGGGGCTTGGGTGGATGGGCCGCCCTTTATAAGCAGAGGGACCAAGCAGGGCGCCCATCTGGCAGGGCTGTGCAGATTCGGCGCCAGGGAGGTGGCCACTCCAGGACACAGTGCAGTGCACGCCCGGACACAGTGCAGTGCATGCCCGGCCGTGTTGTGACTGGTGTGCAAGCTTTGATGCTGGTTACCCGGGCCCCAGCCGCGCATTGATGGGAGAAACATGTTAGACATGTTTCTCCCATCCACCGGGGCCCTCCCTTGCTGCTGTGCCTCCTTTGATCGCCCATGACTGCAGGAGCCGTCCAAGACGGCAGCGACGCCGCGCCAGGAGCTGGCGTGCATGGACGCCACGCGCCCGCAAGAAGAGGAGGGCCATGCGCTGAGCGGGGAGCGGTCACTGCAGGTGAGGGGCTGCTTTGCCGGGGGTGAAGGTTGGTGGGCATGCCTGTTTCAGATCCCTGAAGAGCGTGTGCAACAGACTGCTATTCCCGGGCGTCTTCACCGCCTGTGCCTGCTGCCAGCAAAGGGCTGGTGAAGCCTGCAGCCTCCTTCCCTGTTGCGCAGCCCTTGGCGGGCCTAGCCTCAGCACCTCCTCCGTGTTGGCTCGCTCGCCCCTCTCGTCACCCACAGACCCTCACGATGAGTGCCAAGATGCAGGCGGAGGAGGCGCCCGATGGCCCTCCAGGCCAGGAGCCGTAGCCAAACTCTGCTTGTGGCGCTACGAATGCGGGCCAAGACCAGGTGAGGGGCTATCAGGGCGGGTTGGCGGCTGGGCAGGCTGAGGGCGACAAGGGGGGGCGGGCGGGTGACGCGCAAGTCGGCCGCTCAGCTGCCTTATGGGTGTTATCAAACCGGCCAGCTTTCAACCGTTGAGCAGCAAAAACCCTCCATTCCAGCGGCCTCATGCACACGTCCATACGCATCGCCCTCACGCTCACCGACGCAAGAGGCCGAGGCGCCCGCGGCATCAGTCATTCCTGAGGCCGACGCCAGCGCCGGCTTCAGCGACGACGCCGGAACGCCCCAGGACTCTGGGGAGCCCACCCCGCGCACCAGCAGCACCGGCGGGGCCCTGCAGGCCAAGAGCATGGGCGAGGGCGAGGGGGAGGAGCAGCCTCCCTCGCTGCTGACTGCCGGGGCCGGCGTCAGTGGCAGCCCGCGAGGCGCGGGCGGAGACGACGAGGCCCGGCAGGGGCAGGAGGGGGAGGACCCGGCGGCAGACAGCGTGCCCCTGGTCCGAGGCCGCCACGCCCGCGGGGGCAAGCGGCACAGGAGTATCCTGCGGCACACGGCCAGGGAGGAGGAGGAGCGCGAGCAGCAGTTTCTGTTCGAGCAACACCTGCACGAGCAGCAGCTGCAGCAGGCGGAGGCGCAGCAGCGGAGGGCGCAGCAGCAGCGGTGGGCGCAGCAGCAGCGGTGGGCACAGCAGCAGCAGCAGCAGCAGCAGCA
>NW_014011173.1:0-953 GCF_000611645.1 Monoraphidium neglectum
CCCCCGTGGCTTGAAGTGTTTGCCCCCAGGGTTGGTCATTTTTGTGGTGCAGGTGACTATGGCTAGCGCCTGTGCCTTTTGTAGGATGTCACACACCTTTGCTGACACCTGGTCTATCCATTGGTGTGCTGGTGCACCCTGGATGGTCGCCAGCCTGTGCCGTTCTCCAGGGTCCTTCTGCAGAAGGTAGGCATTGTGCGGGTCCAAATCTTTCTCACGCGCCTTGAGGAGCTCTGCTTGCAGGTCAGCGAGCTCTGGTCCCAGTTTTTCCCTCATTGCTTGAGTTAGCCTCTGTTTGTCTTCTTGTGACATGGGCAGCTTGAGCAGCTTGGTGGGCTGGCCCCTTGGGAGCGGCGGCAGGTCCTGCAGCGGCTCCATGCCTAGGGCTGCCCATGGCAGTCTGACCTCGAGTGCGTCGTGATCAGTGCTGGCCCCTTCCATGCAGTGAGTTTGCACCTCCACCTCGCCCCGCATGTTGGCCAGCTCTTCCTGTGGGACTGTGGTGAGCACATCATCAATCCTGCTGATCAAGCCCTTGCCTTGCCTCCGGAACGTTTTTAGCCTAGCGTGTGTCGCGACTGGCGCGGGCAGTGCGTCAACGGGCGCCAGTCGCAGGCCCTCCATCGCGGCCCTGTGCGCACGATCGTGGGTGTATGTACGGGGGCTCTCCTCCCCCACTGTCCGGTCGCTCGGGTATAGCGCTGCGTTCATGTCCCCAGCAACGAGCGTGTGTCGCGCATCCCTGTCTGTTGTGTCCGCCTCCAGCTGCGCCCTGATGCCAGACCCCAGGTCGGCGTCTGCTGACCCCGCGCAGGGGACGTACAGCCCTATGATGCGGAGGCTGCCATGCGCCCGCCCATCCAACACAGCAGTGAGGTAGTGCCCTCTCAAAGCGTGGTCTGTCGGCTCGGAGAAGGTGATGGTGCAGTGAGGCACCGCCGCCCTGCGAACTG
>NW_014011173.1:1739-2911 GCF_000611645.1 Monoraphidium neglectum
CGCGCGAGCTGCCTGCCGCCGCGTACGCTGGCGTTCTCTCTTTGCTGAGTTCCTTCCACCAACAGCAGGTGCTGGGTTGGGCACTGGGGCGGGCGCTTTGGTTGCGTGAGCCTGCTTGCGCGGCTCGCCTGTGGCATTGCCACTACTGTCCATCTCTGCAGTCTCAGGCACCCCTGCTGTAGGAGGCACGAGTGCCGCAGCAGGTATTGCCTTGAGTTTCCAGAGGTCCGTGATGCGCTTCTGCCGCGCGTCGGTTTGAATCACCATCCGTCGTTTCTGACCTGCATGTTTTGAGACCCCCTTATGGGCTGGTGCACAGTATTTGAGGGCAAACTCGTGTCGTTTTGGCCTCATTACCGGCACCTGCTGAGTAGGCGCGTGTCCCACGGCCGCCGCTGCGCCCTCGTTCCCGGCTTGCGGGGCGACGATGGTCGCCGGCACCAGTCGCCGCTGCCCTTCCTCATGGGTCACGGCCACCTCATTCCCCCTCGTGTCCGTGCGGTTTGTCACGTCTCTGCGGCTGTGTAGTTCTGAGGCTTTGTGCTGTTCAATTTCTGCTGCGCGGCGGGCGATGGCCGCATTCGTGGGCATCGCATTCGCCCCGGCGCTGCGGGTGGGGGCCGCGCTAATGGCCAGCCGCAGCTGGGCAAGGGGCACCGCCACAAAGTCCGCGGGGGGGCGCTGCGCCCCTCCCGCTCCCCTGCCAGGGTGCGCCCCGATTGTTTGGGCGCGGGCGGCGTCGATGGGAGCCAATACATTGACGCTCCAGCGCCCCGTGGTCACGCCATACTCCCAGTCAGCGTCGGTCATCCTTTTGATTTTGTTTCCGTTGGCGCCGAAAGGGATAGAGTCCGCTTCGTACCACTGCCCATCAGCGCATTTCACGAGGGCTGTCCAGTGGTCGGGTGCGTGAACCAGCGCACAGTCACACCCATGGTGTTCCAGGCGCCACTTCAGCTCGCGGCCTGTCAGGTTGCCCGGGCCCTCCATTTCCAGTAGCAGGGGGTGGATTGACACATGTAGCTCCGGCGGTGTGTGTTCATATATCCACCTGTTGAGGGCTTCGGAGGTGAACCACCCCTCCCCCGTATAATGGCCTGCTTCTTCCCCTGCAGGCCAGTGTTCACGCATATAGCGTACCATCGCCTGTCCGGGTATCGCCCGCCTGCCCA
>NW_014011173.1:3430-7034 GCF_000611645.1 Monoraphidium neglectum
GCAGCGCGTTCAGGGCGTGCGCCCCGCAGAGGCCTTGCTCCTGCGCCTCACAGTATGTTCCAGCTGGCGGATGGACCCAGCGGTCGTCTTGGCCTCGCAGGGCCCGGCCCCTGCGGAGTCGCGCCAGGCCGCCGCCACGCAGCGCTCCCGGTCCGGCGGGCGTCGCCGCTGGCTGCACATCGGGTCGCGGCCGGGCAGCGGTGCTGCTGAGGGTGCACCCCGCCCCGTTTTGGGTGCCCTCCCCGCAAGTGGGCGGTGCCGGTGTTTTGTGATGATCACCGGTCATATGTGATTGCGCTGCATCTGCCGGCGGGGAGGCGCCGGGGGTCATGTTGACAAGGGCCTGTTGGCACGCTTGAAGGACGCGATATGTACCGCGAGCGCGTGGGATGTGGTGGCCAAGCCACGCTGCATGATAAGATCCTTTGCGCGGTTGGCGCCAGCCCTTGCGGGCTGTGGGCGTGCTGCTTGTGAGTTTGCATATTGCTGCTGACAGCGTAGGTTGCTTCCCTTGTGACAATTGCATGGCTGTGCGTACCACGTGCAGTGCCTTAGCGCGCACCGCCTCCTGGATGTTGCTGCGCTGACGCGTGGGCACGAGCATGGCCAGCGGTGCGGGCACGTGTGGGTGGGCGGGTGCCGACCAGCGAAGGGAAGCTTGGCCGCGTGCAGCCGCCTGCTGGAGCATACACACTCTTTTTCCCCAAGCGCGGCGCCTTCTCAAGGCGAAAACTGCTGCCGCCGTGCTGTACACTGCTGCTAGGGCTCCCTGGAGGCACGGCGCGGCTGCCATCAGCATTACCGTTGCTGCTGCTGCCATCTCGGGCACTGCCATGTGGGCTATGTTTGAGAGTGTTGGGGCAGCCGTCGCCCCTGCAAGGTGCGCCATTAGCAGTATAACAACAGAGAGCCACCATTTACTTCGTGTCCACACACATATCTCGCGGGGTTTTCTGTTGTTCCGTCTCACAGCCGCCCACAAAGGCGCAGTTAGAGATGCTGCAGTCACGGTCCACTCCCCCGCTCTGTTGTTTCGCCCCATACAGTGATTTTCTCGTGTTTTCCCTGCCCGGTTCTGGGAAGTAATATGGTTGTCGCTCCCAGTGGTCATGTAGCCATCGCTTCGCGCCAGCGGTCGTGCGAGCAGCAGCAGTGGTGCGGCTGGTGGGGTGTGCATCTCACCCTCGCGGGTGACTCCGGTGCATTGACTTGCGTGGCTATGCCTCTTCGGGCAGTTGCGTGGTAGAGACGCGTTTTCGTGCAAGTTTGATGTTGTTTTTCGCCGCCGGGTGACCATTTCGCGGTCGCGTTCGGTGTCGGGGTGTTTGTACTTGGCGCTCAGATTCGGATTGTTCTCCATCTCCGGTATGTCACCAAGCTCCGGCTTATTATTTGTGACAGCGCGCTCCTGGCGGTGTGTTACACACCCGTGTTGACGGTGTTTTGCAAGTGTCTGCGGCGGGTCTGCATTCCCTGTTCCACGCTGCGCTGCGTCAATGCTGGTCACGCCTGTTGCCGGCGTTCCACCTGCGGCTGGGGTCGCGTGGTACCCGTGGGGTAGGGTTAGGTTATCCTGGGATGAGGCGTATGCATGGTGTGTGTCTTCAGCGCCTGTCCCCCTTGCGCATTGGCTGTGCTGCACGGCCGCACGTGTGTGTGTCCGCGTGCATGCGTTTGCAAGTGACCGGCACACTGCCCCTCTCTTTCCACTTCCTGCGATCTTTAGGTGTTGCCGCCGAGGGCTTCCGTGTTGCGGCCGGCCGGTGTTCAACAGCGGGTCAGCATTCCCCTGTTTTTGCTGCGCTGTGTCGCGGCTGGTTGCAGCTGGCGCAACCGTGTTGCTTGCGGCTGTATACGCTGCGCTCTTGGGAGCCGAGGGCCCGTGGTGCTGATAGACTATCGGTCCCTGCACGTGGCCGGCGAGAGGAGAAGCGGGTATCCGTGCATCACCATACATTGAGATTTTACCAATGGGATGATGTGGTGTGGTGTTTGTCATGCTTGCTGCGGCCGCGCGGCGGGCGGGGCCATGTGCGTGCGTGTTGTGCATATAAATGATGATTGAATATGGGCTTGGGTTGAGGGCGGGGGGACGCGTGGGTTGCACAACAGGCGTGCGGCCTCGGCCCCGCCTCCCCGGCGGTCTGGCGCCTAAGCCAGTTTCCCTTGCAGAGGGATTAATGCATCGCGGCGACTTCGGGCGCAGACCAGGTCCGGCCAAGGCTTTGGTGGCACACGGCGGCCCGTGTGTTGTTGCGGGGGCCCTTGCAAGGGGCGCAATGCCATGTGCCGCCCCTGTCCCCGCCACTGCTGGACATGGGGGTTGCCAAAGCACGCCTGGCTTTTGTGATCGCCAGAGCAGCAAGCAAGAGCACCACTGGTGCGTCCGTCTCTTTTGCGTCTTCTCGCCTCCCACGCTTCGCTTGTCGTTGGTGCCGGCTTGCAGCGGGGGGGTGGGCTCGGACTCGCTGCCGCTCGCTTCTTGGCGGCAGGCCCCCGGTGCACAAGCCCAGCAGCTCTCAATCCTGTGCATTGCGTTAGGTGGGGTCACGGAGGGGTGGCAGGGTGGGCCAGGTTGTCGGGTCAGCCGTGCAAGTGATTGGGGTGGTTGGTGGGGTTGATTGTTGGTGAGGGTGTTGACCTCGAGGGGGTGCGCGCACAAGGCGCCGTTCATACCCTCGCCGCCCGCTGCAGCGCCCCGTCCTTGCTCGCCATCCCCGGCTGCCAGGTTGCCCGCACTTGTGCATGCCCCGCGGCATTTGCGGCGCTCTGTGGGCGCGCCGCCCTGCTGACTTGCCTGGTCCATCATGGTCGCGTCGCCCCCGCCTCCCTTCTCGACCCGGCCGTGCACTTTGCGACCCCCGCCGCCCGGAGTGCCCGCGCCGTCTGTCCCCCTCTTGCTGCTGAGGCCGGTGGCCGGTGCTGCTGGCGGGCAGGCGGGGTCCGCAGCGCTGGCGCTACCGGGCGTCGTTGCCCCTGCCGCTGCCTCGTGCTGCGCAGCAGCCAGCTCAGCCGGGCCGGCGGGCGCTGCATTGCTCGGCCCCGCGCCTGCCCCCATCTGAGGAATACTCATCTGAAAGGGGCGCTGGTGGCCGCCAGCCGCGCGGCGCTGTACCTCCCCGCGCGAGAGGTTCTGTCCCACCTGGAGCGTCACGTTGGGCGGAGCGGGGCCCTCTGCAAACAGCTGCCGGGGCACGACGTCCCGCGCGGCCTGTGTCGGTGCGGCCGCGGCGCTGCTGCCTCCGTCGCCTGCCCCGCCGCCGGCCCTCGTCCCGGGCTGCACCATTGCCGCTCGCGCCGCCGCGGTGGCATCCCTCTGCAGCTGCGCGCTTTGCTGCGTGAGTTGGTCATAGGTTGGGGGCGAGGCCCCCGGCGCTCGGCCGAGCGCCATCTCCAGGGCGCCCTCGGCTGGGGGCAGCGCCGCCACCGCTGCCGCGGCCAGCACCGGCGCGGCGGTCAGCCGCGGCTGCGCTTGGGGTGGGGGCTGCGGCGGTGCGGGCTGCTGCATTGCGGGCTGCGCCGCGGGCACTGCGGGTGCGGCCGCCGCGGGCCCCGCGGGCGCCGCAAGGGCGGCGATCAGCCCCGCCTGTGCTTGGGGCGGGGG
>NW_014011173.1:7370-8461 GCF_000611645.1 Monoraphidium neglectum
CGCCGCAAGGGCGGCGATCAGCCCCGCCTGTGCTTGGGGCGGGGGCTGCGGCATTGCGGGCTGCTGCACTCCGGGCGGCGCCGCGGGCACCGCGAGCACGGCCGCCGCCAGCTCTGCGGCCGCCGCAGGCCCTACCGCGGGCGCGGCCGCCTCAGGTCCCGCAGGTGCCGCAGGGGCGGCGATCGGCCCCAGCTGCGCTTGGGGTGGGGGCTGCAGCAGCACGGGCTGCTGCATTCCGGGCGGCACCGCCGGCGCCACAGGCGCGGCCGCCGCGGGCCCCGCTGCCGCCCCGGGCCCAGCGCCCGCCCCATCCTCCATCTCTTCATCCTCCGAGAACGATCCGAAGCCCACCTCTTCCTCCGGCACCTGTGGCTGCTGCGGCGACGGGGCCTGAGCCTCGAGCATGTCGCGCTTGAACGCCCCCCTGACGGCATTGTAGCCAGCGCGGCTGAGGCGTGCCGGTGGCGCGCCTGCGGCCCCTGGGGGGGCGGCAGGCGCGCGCTGCAGAGTCTGCCAGTCTTCCACCTGGCCCCACACGGCGGCCGCCGGTCCTCCCGCAGCCGCGGCATTGGCCCCTGCTTGCCCGCGCGCCCGCGCGGCCTTCGCTGCTGCTGCAGCGGCCTCAGCCGCTTCCACCACGTCGTAGGGCAGGTGCAGAGTGCCGCTGATGGCTGCGGTGACTGCTATTTGCCGCTCCCTGCCCTCCCTGCCCTCAAGCTTGCCGCCCAGCATGGGCGTGGCCCCGCTGGCCGAGCACGCCGCCCCTCTGATGACGATTGGCGCCCCCATGGCAACGCCGGCGAGTGCGGTGCGGGCCCACGCGTGGCCCACCCTCAAAGCGGCCGCCGCCCTGGCGTCTGCGGGAAGGATCATGATGCTGAGGAAGCCGGAGGAGCCCGCGAGCTGGCGCAGGAGCGGGCCGCTGAGTTTCCCGAGGGGCACGCCCGTGGCCGTGAAGCAGAAGCTCGCCGCGTCGGCCGCCGTGATGTCCTTGGCAGCCCGCGCCACGCCGTCGCCGTTTCTCACGCGGAGGAGGCAGCGCGCGTCGGCTGGCACCTGCTTGACCGCCGCCGGCAGGGGTAGGATTAGGA
>NW_014011173.1:8953-10668 GCF_000611645.1 Monoraphidium neglectum
CGCACACATCTGGCGCTGCAGCGGACCGCTCTGCCAGCTTCCCGATCAGCTCGGCCAGGTATTCCCCCTTCTGCTCTGTTGACACTGCGCTGCAGGGGACGCCGCACACCAGAGTGGCGTGAGTCATGATCGCCGGCGACATGGTCTGCAGCTTTGGCGCCATGGCCGCCATGGCCGTGAGGCTGAAGCGCAGCCCGTCCTGCCCAACCACCCACACCACCTCGCCGCTGCCGCGCAGCCGCTCGCACAGCATGGGGTCTGCCGCTGTCAGGCTGTACTTGTTGTCCTGGCGCATCCGCGCTGCCACGTACTCCGTGCTGCGGACCAGGTCGCTGTCCATTGCCTGCTGCGCCACCGCCAGCACGGACGCTGTCACCGGCTGTAGGTGGGGGTTGGGCACCCCCGCGGCCGCCGACTTCTGCAGAAATGCCGCGATGCTGGCCTGCTTCAGTGCTGCGAGGGGGGGCACCTGCTGTGCGCACTTGTACACGACGAGGGCCGTGTACATTGAGTCGAGCACCGGGTCCACCCGCTCCACGGCGCCGCGCCATTCGGGGCACGCCAGGGTGATGTCCCCCGATGCGTCCCTGCACGGCAGCTGCAGCCAGAGGATCGCCTCTGCCAGGAAGGTGAGCATGCCGATGCTGCTGGCGAAGGTCAGTGTGACCTTAAACTGCCCTGTGAAGGTGTTGGCGTCGTGCACCTTGACCTTTGTGACAGCCCCTGGGCATTTCTGCCTGGCGAAGTGGGACAGGGCCGCCTGCAGGTGGTGGGTGCTGTCGAATCCGTCATCCGGCGCGTGGGTAGCCTGCAGCGCCTGCCGCTGTCTCTGCGGCTGCTGCTGCTGCTGCTGCTGCTGCTGCTGCTGCTGTCCCTGTCCCTGCTGCTGCTGCTGCTGCTGCTGCTGCTGCGGTTGCTGGTTGGGCGGTTGCTGTGCCGCCGCTGCCGGGGGGGGCTGCGCGGCTCCCGCGGCCGCCTGCTGCCCACGCCGCCGGGGTGCGGCCATGTGGGCGGCCACATTTGTCAGCGTGATTGTGTGCTCCGTAGGCTCGGTCCCGGCGTCGCGGCCCGGCCGCTGCGTCAGGTGGAACTGCTCCATCGGCAGGCCGCACAGCGACGCAGCGATGGCCCAGAGGCCCACCACCTCTGATCCCAGGCCCTGACCCGGCTGGGTGGCTGCTGCCTGCACGGGCGCTATTATTTTGTTGGCCAGCGCCATTTTGCGTGGGTCTGCCGCTGTTGGCTGCTTTGTGCCCACATGATCGATTTCCCATGATGCGGAGTAGCCCGAGACGGTCACGAGGGCTGCGGTGCGCGTGGAAAACGTGTTGTGAATGGGCATTAATGGGTCGTTCGTGAATCGGGTGGCCGGCTGGTGAATCGGTCTGGGCGCGGGTGGTCGTTGGTGCACGGGTTGCTGTCCGGGGGTCCACCCTCTTGCAGTTGCTTGCCCATAGGGCGACGGCAAAGCGATCCTGGCCGCGGCTACCGGGGGGATAGGGGATTCGGGCCTGGCGGCCCCCACCAATCTACCCCACCCGGCTCCGCTGACCAGGGGCCGGCCCAGCAGCACAAGGATGCATAGCGCGAGAATCTCTGCCGTTCACACACCGGGGGACTGGCGGAGGCCCCGCCGCGGGGCCGACCGGATGATCTGGTGCGCGACTGGGATCATGGTCACTTCATTGCTTCGTCAGTTGCTTGATTTTAGCCGA
>NW_014011173.1:10861-11499 GCF_000611645.1 Monoraphidium neglectum
GCACATCTTTGCATGGGCGCACGCCCTCATGGTCCAGCTTTGCAGCGAGCTGCTGGCTCCTGCCAACGTTATGGTTGACAGCAAGGTGCGTGCGTGCGTGTGCGAGCGCATACAAACCCAAACACAAGCATGCGCGCACGCACGAAGACAGGCGTCTGTGTGCTGGTATGGCAAACAGACGCGACGACGACACAGTGGTGACTTGCTTGGTTGTCAGTGGGTGAAGGCAACTACAGCTCTTCCAGCACCACAGAATACTGCTGACCATGAAGAGACCGCAAAGTTGTCCTGATCTCCACACTGGGTGCTTTACACTGTGATCAATCGGCACACTTTTATTTGCTCCCCCAGGACCCCACCAAGCTGTGCTATGGTTGCGGCGTGGCGACCGCTGCACAGGTCAACAGAGTGTCCAGTGACCTGGCAGCCCTTGAGCCCAAGGTCACCGCCGCCGCCGCCCAGCTCTCTGCAGGCCACCTTCGTCCAGGGAAGCAACCAAACAGCCGTGCTGCGCGCTCAGGTGGACGAGCTCAAAGCAACTATCGCGTGACGCGGGCGTCTACATCCCTGCGCCGCTTGGGGGTGGGAAACAACAAGATATAGCCATCGACCCGCGGGACCCGGCGCAGCCTGAAAAC
>NW_014011172.1:0-9169 GCF_000611645.1 Monoraphidium neglectum
GCGCGGCGCCGCCGAGCGCCGCCGCGCCGCCGAGCGCCGCCTGCAGCGAGGGGCTGGCGGCGCGCAGCAGGCGCCGCGGATCATGGCCGAGCGCCGCCAAATGGTAAGCGGCGCTGCAGACTGCCGCCAGCTCAGCGGCCGCTCCCGCGTTGGCGCCCTCTAGGGCCGAAGTGGCGCGCTGCTGCAAGGCGCGCGCGAGCGCGTCGCCCGGCCGGTGGCGCAGCGCCCAAAACGCCTCGAGCGACAGCTGGGCGAGCGCTGCGTCCGCACGCGCCGACGCGCCGCCGCCGATGTCGCCGCCGCCGCCGCCGAAGCGCAGCAGCAGCGCGTCGGACGCCGCCTCGACGCAGTGCCGCGGCGCCGGCCGGCCGCAGCGCGCGAGCGCCCACATCAGCTGGGCCCCCTCAGAGTCGCCGCAGCCGCCTGCCTCAATAAGCTCGTCCCAAGCTTCCTGCACCGCCGCCATCAGCGCCGGCGGCGCGGCGCCGAGCCGCGCGCACGACACCGCCGCGGCGGCCAGGTGGCTGCTGCGCACGGCCGCCGCGCCGCCGGCCGCGCGCGGCCCGCCGCGCGCCCCTCGGCGAAGCCATGAATCTATGCAGTCGACCAGCCGGTCGCAGGCCGCCCGGTGGGCCGCGAGCGCAGCCGCACGCAGCTGCTCTCGGGCCGCCTCATCCGCGCCCTGCGCCGCCCCCCGGCGCCCCTCACGCATCAGAAGCGCCGACGCCGCCCAGCAGACCGCGGAAGCTTCGCGGGGCCCCACCGCGTGCGCGCAGCGCGCGGCTGCCTGCAGCACCGCCGCCCGCTGAGCAGACGACAACGCAGAGGGCGCTGCCGCCGCCGCTGCCCACAGCAGTGCGACCGCCGAGCCCGCCGGCAGGGTGCGCCAGCCGCTGGTGCGCTCGAGGGTGTCAATGGTGGTTGCGAGCAGCGCGCCCGCCGCCGCCGCCACAGTTGCCTGGCTCTCCCCACGATTGCTGCTGCTGCTGCTCGCCGCCGCGTCGGCCGCCAGCCGCACGGCCGCCCAAGCGGCCGCCGCCGCGTGCCGCGGCGCAGGCGCCCCGGCGGGCCGGGCCAGCTGCCTGGCTGCTGCCGCCGCAAAGCTGCTGCCGCAGCCGTCCGTGCCGCGGCCAACTGCCCTGTCTGCGTGGCCTGCGGCTGTGGACTCGTCTGGCCCGAATCGCGCGACAGCTACAAGGGCTGTGGTGAGTGTGTGGCTGTCACACTCTGCCAACCTGACCTGCAGTGCCCCCTGCACTGCCGCCGCCAGCACCGCCGCATCCTCGCGCAGCTGCCGCGCCCTGGCCCGCTGCTGCTCTGCCTGCTGCTGCTGCTGCGCAGCGGCGCCGGCCCCGGCGGCTCGGCGCGCCGCCGAGCGGGCCGCTGGCTGCGGCTGTGCAGGGGCCTGCGCCTGCGCCGCCTGCGTCGCCGCCGCCGCCCACAGCAGCAGCGCTAGCTCGCGCGCCGCGAGTGCCGCCAGAAAGGCGTGCCCGTCGCCCCCGCCCGCCCGCGCGGCCGCGGCGGCCACCAGCGGCGCCGCGTCCCCACCCGCGCGCGCGAGCGCCCACGCGCACCGCGCGAGAGCCGGCGGCGCGGCTGCGCCCGCGAGCTGCGCCGCGCGGTGCGACAGGCGCTGCAGCAGCGCGGGGTCCGGCGGCGACCCCAATCGCAGCAGCGCGCACAGCGCCTCGGCCACGTCCCAGTCTGACAGCAGGTGCGCCTTCGTCCTCAGGTATCCCTGCGCGGCCGTAACCAGCTGTGCGTGCGGCGTCCCCAGGACTGCCACAGCCCCCAGCAGGTTGCAGACCTCCTGTGGCCGGTAGTACTCGAGCTGCGCCGCCGCTGAGTCACAGAAAGCCTGGAGCAGGCGCCGCGCCTGGCGCGACAGCTGCCGGCGCGCGTCGTCTGGATCTTGTTGCTGCTGCTGCTGCTGCTGCTGCTGCTGCTGCTGCTGCTGCTGCTGCGGTTGCTGCTGCTGCGGTGCTGCCGGCGGCCGCAGCGCGT
This sequence comes from Monoraphidium neglectum, assembly GCF_000611645.1. Lineage (NCBI taxonomy): Eukaryota > Viridiplantae > Chlorophyta > Chlorophyceae > Sphaeropleales > Selenastraceae > Monoraphidium > Monoraphidium neglectum. The sequence continues at coordinate 2,005 of NW_014011172.1, forward strand.
GCGGCGCCAGGCGTGCCAGCGCCCAGCACGTGTTGGCAATGCCCTGCGGCGTGAAGCTCACAACCCTGTCGGCCGCGACCGCCGTGATGCGCGCCAGCAGCGCCGGGGGTACCTCCGCTCCGCACGCCTGCAACTGCTGCTGCTGCTGCTGATGCTGCTGTTGCTGCTGCTGCTGCTGCTTGAGAAGAGGCAAACCAGCGCCGGCCTCCGCGCTGCTAGGGTCGTGATCACCCACATTGTCGCCGACGCAGCCGCTGCTCCCGCTGCCGCTACTGCCGCTGCCCCTGAGCGTGGCGAGGCTCCAGAGCAGCATGGACAGCTCCTGGGGCGCAAACGTCTCCAAGAACCCCGGCGCCGCGACCTCCGCCATCGCCGCCCGCAGCAGCCCCGGCAGCGATGGCGCGGGCGCCGCGCCGCCCGCCGCGCCGCGCGCGTGCGCCCACAGCAGGCCGGCGAGCGGCTTGGCCGGCAGCTGGCGTAGCCAGCCGGATGCCAGCGCGCTGCGCGAGGCGTCCTCAAGCAGGCCGCCAGGGTGGTACCCCAGCTTTGATAGCGCCCAGGCGCAGTGGCAGGTGTCTTCTGGCTCGATCGCTGCGCCCAGCAGCAGCTGCCGCGCGCGAGCCTCGAGCGCCGCCAGGAGGCCGCCGCGCGCGCCGGCCTGCATCCAGGCGAGCGAGGTGAGCGCCATGGCGGCCTGGCGGCCGCTGAGCGCGGGCGCGCGCGCCTCGGCGAGCGCGAGGAGCGCGGAGAACGCGGGGCGGCGCCGGGCGGCGTGGCGCTGCGCGCCGGTGTCGAAGCGGAGGGTGGCCGCCAGGCGCGAGAGCGCGAGGCACACGTGCACCTGCGCGGGCGGGGGCAAAGGTTTGTATGGCTGCGCGTCAGCCGGCTGCTCGTCGGACAGGCGCGCGTCTGCCGCGCGTCTTCCTGGCCTGCAGCTGTCACCACGGCCGCGCGGTAGCGACCAGCGGCGTGCTGCACCCCGCAGGCGTGCTGAATTTTGCAGGTGCTGCGCAGCAAAGCTTGTCGAGCGGAGGCCATGTGAAAATTGCCTGACCGACCGGCCCTGCAAACACATCTACGAACCTCGTTCAAATCTGCGGCGCGACGCTCTACAATGTCCAAGACGTCGTGCGCGTTGCGCGTCCCCTGCTTTAGCTGCACTGACAGCGCCCGCGCCGCCGCATCGCCCCCGCCCATGCCGCGGCTGCCCTGCCCGCCACGCCGCCCGCCACCAGCAGGCTGCTGGGCCGGGTGGCCAGGGGCGCCTGCGCGGCCGCCAGCGTGGGCAGCCGCACCGCCCTCCAACTGCGCGGAACAAAGCGTTTAGATGACCTAATGTTGTAGAGTCCCAAAACATCTCAAGCAATGGGCAGGGTGCATGGCCTAACGCAAAAATGGCAAAGCTGCAAGAGGAGGCGGCGGCCACGCGCGCATCGCCACAGCCGCAGCGCTGACTTACCTCAGGCCAGCCTGCCTGCCACCTCTCCAGCACAACTCCATCATTCCGATCGTTGACCGCATTGCACCGCTGCTGCAGGCCACGATAGCGGGTGTGCTCGTGGTGGCGAGCTGCTGCACTCGGGTGGAGGGCCTCGCGCCAATGGGCCGTGCCAGGGCGATTTGCCGTTATGCTCAGAACGCTCCCATTCGACAACCAGCCCATTGCTCAAGCCGCAGGCTGCGGCCAGCACCGCTGCAAAAACTATGCTGACCACCTCTGATACATTGACATTGTTGAATGATAACGTCCAAAATAGGGGGGTCATGTGCGACGGCGCCTTGATGATAGGAGCAAGAATGTCAAGAATGTACGGTGAGCCACATCGACACGGTCACCAGGACGAAAAATCAAGAATGCAGCCACTGGAGTGGGGCAAGACCGCGCTAATGTGCTTCGAAACTTCGTAGTTAATAGCATTATTGACGCTTGTGATCTGCAGTCGACTTCTTCAGCACCCACCCGTCGCAACTCTTCGAATGCAGGCTCTCAGGTGTGAGCACGACGAAGATCGACTCGTTGTTATCTCAACGCGACCTGCTGGTGCAGCCCATGGGTCGCATCAAGGGAGCCAGCGGCGACGCCGCTATGCCCACGTTGACGCCTCCGCTTGTGGTCACGGGAGTTTGGTGGCGCCTCGCGCCGCCCTCTCCGCCGATGCGTGCAGTCATGATTATGAAGGTGTAGAGCAAACGCTAGTGCCCACACAGCAGAGCCTGCGCAAAGCGCGGCCAGTGGCATGGAACCTGATTCCGGACGCCTCCGATGGACGGTCACCACCGTCGCCCTCCCCCCCTCGCACAATCCTACAGGACCGGAGCCGCTACCCGCGCCTCCCCGCGCAGCCGTCGCGCGTCTGCGCCCGTGCGTGCCATATTCGGCGGCCTCTTCAAGCAAGCCATGGGCGCGGAGCAATCGAAGCAGGGCGTGTGGCGGCCGAGCCCCGCCGCCGGGGCCCCGGAAAAGGTGGTGTCGAAGAGCGGTTTTGACGTGACGCCGCTGACGAATGAGCAGCGCCAGCAGGAGGCCGAGAAGCTGTCAGACTTCCAGAGGTGCGCAGCGGGCGAGCGGGGGCGAGGCGGACGCGCTGACGCAGCGACAGCCGCGGGGCTCGCGGTGGGCCGCGGCTGCTGCGTTGCTGCATGCACCCCTGCTCTCTGGACGCTAAAAGGTGCAGCAGCGCCGCGAGCCGCGCGAAGCTCGCCCGCCTCCCCCCGGGCATGCTTGTTTGTGGTATCTAAGGGTTTTTTACGCGGCACCCCGAAACCGCGATCAACCCCAGCACGGCCAACGATTGACGCACCTTGCGCAGGTACGTCACCCTCAACCAGGGCACGGAGCGGGCCTTCACAGGTCGCACCGCCGACGGGCTGCCGTGGGACCATAAGGGCAAGGGCACGTATGTGTCGGCGATCGGCGGCCTGCCGCTGTTCAGCGCAGACCACAAGTTCAACAGCGGGACAGGCTGGCCCAGCTTCTACAAGGTTGGTATTGCATCCAGTCGTCGGTTTGTTCGCTGATTTGATGAATTTTGTGGGTGCAGAAGCTCGATGTGGAGAGTGCTTGCGGGAGTGGGTGGGCTTGTGATGCGCGGTGCGCTGTGGAGAGAAGCAATGCTTTAGAGGGAAGGGTGCGGTGCTGCTGAAGCCCTGCAGAGGGTCACGGGCGGGGCCGTGCCCAACGACTAACCAACAACTCGAGCACGAGTCCCCTCAAGAGCCCGCACCACCTCCTGGAACACGCGAATCTCACACCTCCTGGCTCCACCATTCACACACACGCGCACACCCACAATTACACACACGCACATGCACACACACGCGCACGCGCACGCACGCGCGCACACGCACGCGTACACACACACACACACACACACACACACACACACACACGCACACACATATGCTGCTGTCTCCTGGCCTCCAACGCCACCCCCTCCCCCAAACCGCTCGCAGCCCGTTGACTACGAGCACATCGTTGAGGTGGTGGACAAGAGCATCCCCTTCATGCCGCGCGTCGAGGTCGTGTGCGCCAAGAGCGGCGCCCACCTGGGCCACGTCTTCGACGACGGGCCCGCGCCCACGGGCAAGCGCTACTGCATCAACGCGGCCGGTGCGCGGCGGGGCGAGCGGTTGTCGGCGCCATTAGGCCAGGAGTTTGGGGTGGATGGAGCAGGGGGTGCTTCTCAGGGACGGCGAGCTTTGGGGGTACCTTGGGATGGACTGCAAATTTCAACAGGCAGGGAGTGTGTGGGGAACAATACTCCTGGCCCGAGCGCATCCCCCAACCAAAGCCACAACCCAACAGAGTTCATGAAAGTATGGGCCCCAATCCTTGATCGGCCCTGCAAGCCTGATAACGCCAACCCTGTCGCGCCGCCCCCTGCCACATCATCTGTGCATGCGCAGCGCTCAAGTTTGTGCCGGAGGGGGAGCCGCTGCCCAACAAGGTCGATGGCCAGTAGTTGGCGCGGCATCACTGGCTGAATTTGTAACACACATCGACGGCTGTCTACACATGTCATGAGCGGCACCAGCAAACGCTTCTTGCACACGATGATGCGCAAAGGGGTGCATTAGGTTGGAGCCGTGTCGGGGCAGCCAAGGTGGCTGCCTGCCACGTGGGTCGCTGCTAATCCTGCGCCCAGAGCCTCGTTGGAGGCCACGACGCGCGCTGTATGCAGCGCTCCATGACAAAACCCAACGAAGTCAGGAAGGTTGAAGACAACGCAACGCTGGCGCACACACAGCGGCAAAGTGCACGCATTCGCAGAGTGTAACCAAGAAGAATGAGGGTCATGACAAGCAGGGAATCAAGCTGGGCGCACAGGAGGCAGTAGGACGGAAAGATGCGCCATGACTCTGGTAAACTCCACTGGGGTACAGCCCAAACCACGTGCGGAGGTGCCAACTCCAGGACTGCTTGGGCCCCAAGTGGCCTTGGTACCTTGGTGGCGCCGTCGCGTGCCAAGCTCACTTCCGGCGCTTGCCTGCCGCAGCACTCGCGCTCTCCTGCGTGAGGAGCATCCCCTCCTCCCCGTCGCCCTCGCTCTCTTCTTCGACCTCGTTCAATCCCTCCGCCTCTATGCTACCGAACGCCCTCAACTCGTCATCGCTGCGCTGCTGCTCTCCATCCTGCTGCTGCCCCTGAATCGGTCCCCGAGACAAGCGCCGCTGCTGCTGCAGCGGCTGCTGCTTTGCGTAGCCGGAAGGCCGCTTGGCTGCCTGCTCATCCTGCTGGTCCTCATCATCGCTATCACCACGCCGCTTCGCCGGCGGCGCCTTCTCCGGCGTCGCGGTCGCGCCCGCACCGCGGCCCTCTGCCGTCGCCGCCACCGCGTGTGCTGCGCCGTCCTGCCGTGGCCAGCCGTGGGAGGGCCCGCTCACCAGGGTTGGGCCTGTGCTGCTCGTAGGCTGTGGCCGCTCCTGCTGTTGCTGCTGTCCTCGCCACCGCTGCTGGCACGTGCTGAGGTGCTCTCCGCCATTGCTGGCCTGCTGCTGATGCTGCTGCTGCTGATTGATGCCCTCCAGCCCCAACGCCTCGCTACCAAGCCGCTTGCGTTGGCCCCAGCCGCCCGCCGGGGACGCCTGCTGCCGCGACAAGCTCAGGCCCGCGGCGCCGCCACCGCCGCCGCCCCCGCCGCCGCCGCCGCTGCGGCCGGTGACGCCCGAGCGCGATGGCGCGGCCGGCTGGCGCTCGCCACCAAGGATGATGCGGATGCTGGAGCCGAACCGCGCCTTGACTGCGGCCGCGAACGCCGCCTGTACGGCGCGGATGGCGGCGTTGCGGGAGCTCCGGTCCGCGGTCTCTCGAGCCAGGTAGACGCGCACTGTGGCGGAAGATTGCGCGAGCCGCGCGAGGGGCGTGTGAGCGTCGCCGGCGGCGGTGTTTGGGGGCTGTCTGTTATCTGATGCGAGTGCTTCTTGACGGACAAACGAGGCCAGCCGTGAGCCTGTCTCCATGCGATGCAGGCGTGGTCTCCACTCCACAGTGCGTGTGCACCGAGCATCCCTCAAACCCGGCTGATGCGTCAGACGGCCCCGCGCGCGCAGGGCCCGCCTACCCTTGCGCTGCACGCACAGCTTGGGCTCGAAGGGGCGCTCGCAGCAGTACTCCCATCGGCCGTCGCGGTGCCAGATGGGCACCTTGCGCACGGGGTTCTCGCCCCCCATCGAAAAATCGATCTTCAGGTTGTGGACTGGGGGGTCAGGACGGCGCGATGAAAAGGACAAGCTCAGGGGTGGCGAGGAAAAGATCTGGGTAAAGTCTTGCAGTACGGGGTGCAGTTGGCATCATAGCGCAGCTGTCTGGCACCCTGCTGATGCGTCTGCCACCTGCGCCGCACGCCCTCTGGAGGCGCCAGTGCATGTGTACAGCAGGAACTGATAATTAACCGTCCCCTGAGCCGCTGATGGCGCCACGCGGCGGCCGACCACCCCGTGCGCTCACCCCTGACGTCATCCGCAGTCAGCATGACGCCGCAGTTGTGTTCCTGGTGCCCGACCACCTCGTCCTCGGTCATCTTCTCCCACGCCATGACGCGTTCTTGGGGCACCTCGATCTGGAGTGTGAGGTGTGATGGGCGATGATGGGGGTGGTCAGAGATACAGCCGACAGTCTTCACGCCGCTGGCCCGCTTCCATGCCTTTGAGGCAGTCAAGCGTGAATGTGGACATGTGGGATCTGATTTACGCGGATTCATCCGTGCACATGCAAACCTCGGCCCAAGAAGGGCTGCGCGGCGCGCAAAAAGACGCGTGCCATCACCCATACACACACACGCACGCACGCACGCGCACATTCACACACACACGCACACGCGCACACACACACACACACACACACAGGCACACACATGCGCACGTGCGATCACACACACGCACAATCACCCTCTCTCCACTACACACACACACACGCATGCACGCGCACACACACTCACACACACACACACACACACACACGGACGCACGCACGCACACACGCACACACATACACACAACACAGGTTGCCCCACCTCCGCGCAGAACGCGTACACGTCGCGCCGCTCGATGCGCTGCGCCGTCGCCGCCGCCCTCGCCAGCGCCGGGTCGGTGCTGTTGCGCACCTCGAGCACGATCGCATCAGTTAGGCCCAGGAACTCGTCAGGGCTGTTTTGGGGAGGGCGGGAGCCGCAGGAAGGACAACGATGTGCAGTCAGGAGATGAGATATGAGTAGGCGAAAGCGGCCACACTGAGCTGCGGTGGCCGCTGTAAACGACCCAATTCACATGCTTCAGTGTGTCGCCACTTGGCGGGGGAAGGCCGTCGGCCGATTGGCACGCGGCAAGCCGGGGCGCCGCGCGGCCCGTCAGTGCATGCCGCCCAGTCGGCTCACTCTTGTATGCGCTCGCTGATGCGCAGCGGTGTGTTGGCCTGCAGCATGACGTCCACCACCATGTACTCCACGCACTTGATCTTGCCTGGGCAGGCGGGACGCGGGGCGGGGGCTCAGAAAGCACCATGCACAGCGCCGGGGCTGGCGAAGCGGCGAGCGGCGGGCTACACAGAGCGGCGAGCAGGGCGTCCCGCCGCACCTGGCGATCTACTTTGGTGCCAACCGCAGTCGACCACTGACCGGCTCCGTCCGCATCCATGCTCGGCGTTAGAGCGCAGTTTTGCACCATGCCC
>NW_014011171.1:0-9168 GCF_000611645.1 Monoraphidium neglectum
CCGCACTACCCACCACCCTCACCAACCAGCCCCCACCATCGATTCACCCACCCCCTCACACCACCCACCACCCACCCACATCAACACCGACCAGACGCCGTCCTGTCAAGCCTCGATCAGAAGCACCCTGGCGGCATCAGCACTGTCTTGCTGGTGTGCGCCCCGCGCCGCACCGCACCGCACGGCGCAGCCCCGCGGCACTCGCGGCCGCCGTTGCCACGCGTGCGCTGCATTCCCCTCCGCTGCTCTCGCCGCGGCAGCTGCAGCGGCCCGCGTGCTGCCTCCAGGCGGGCTGCGCTTTCTGCGCCTGCCGTTCATGAGGGCGCGGCGGCAGGTAGCTGCTGCACACAGCGCACCTCCCTCCCCCCGTGCCCTGCCGGCTTGCAGCTGCCGCGTCAAGGAATCATGAGCGAGCCGGCCTCACATCCTGCCTGGCAATATTCGCTTTTCGCTCACGTGGTTCCGCGCCTGCCTTTCTTATCTGCCCGTTGTGACACCAAATTTTGGATGTGCAGGTCCCGCGCGTGTGGCGGAACGAGGCAGCAGAGGCCGCAGAGGCGTTTAGTGGCGGCGCCAAGCCTGTGGCGGTGGTGGCGCTTGGAGGGGAGGAGGCGTGGGACGCGCTGGCGGCCTCGACTGTGGCGCTGGCCGACGTCGGGGAGGTGTGTGTGTGTGTGTGTGTGAAAGTGGGTTTGTGCGCGTGCGCATGTGTGTGTGCGTGTGTGTATGTGTGAGAGAGAGGTAGGGAGACAGAGAGAGAGAGAGAGACACAGAGAGAGAGAGAGAGAGAGAGAGAGAGTGACAGAGAGAGAGAGAGAGAGAGAGAGAGAGAGTGTATGTGTGTGTGTGTATGCGCGCGCGCGTGTGTGCGCGTGCGCTTGTGTGCGCGCATGCGCATGTGTGTGCGCGTGCGCGTGTGTGTGCGCGTGTGTGCGCTGCCCTTATGAGCATGTGCACTTGAAACCCCCTGCTGCGACCAACCCACCTCATTCCCCCGATCCCTTGACCCCGCCAGGCGAGCATCTACCCCGTATTGGCCGGCACCCCCCTCGTCTGCGCCGCCGCGCTCCGCCCGACCCGCGACGCGCTGCCCTTTCACCGCGGCCGCGCGGCGATGGGCGGCCGCGGCTGCCTGCCGAACTTCTTATTGGGCCGCGAGGCGGTCCCCGAGTTGGGCGTCTGGGCGGGATTTGGGCGCGGACGCGTGGTGGCGGCGCTGGGCCGCCTGCTGGGGAGCGAGCAGCTGCGGCACGAGCAGGTGCGGGGCGGGCCTGACGCCGCTCGCTGGGGTGGGGCGACGCATTCACGCCCAACGTACACATGATCGGGAGCCGGGCGCATTCGGGGCTGCTCCGGGTGCATGGCGGGGAGCGGCGCCTGTCAGAGCCGGCTGAGGATGCGACCGAGTCAGACCTGATCAGACCTGATCTGACCTGACCTGATGAGGGTGTGGAACTGAATTTTGAAACTTATTTAAATTCTACAACGCCCATTCGAACCTGCAGAAGGAGGCGCTGCAGTCTGCGGCGGCGGCGCTGATGCCGGCCCGCGCGCACGGCGCGGCGGCGACGCCCGGCGCGCCACGCCACCGCACGGGCGGCGGCGGCGGCGGCGGCGGCGGGGGTCACAAGGGCGCCAGCGCGAGCGGGGCGGCCGCTGCGGTGCTGCTGCGGCTCATCCAACAGCGGCGACAGCAGGTGGCGGCTGCGGCTGCCGCGGCTGCAGCAAAGGGCGGCGGCAGGTGATGTGTTGTGTCCGTGTTTGAGTGCGTGCGCACTGCGGCTGGCTGCGGCGATATCGTCGGTGCGCATGCCTCTGCAGTCCACAGCCTGTGCATTCCGTTGCACTTTGGCCATGTTTGCGCCGCCCTGCAACTGCACATTCTTCCAAAATCGGGACCCCTTGCAACACACCGCGGCACGTGTTGCCGCTGGGGCAGACATATAAGCAATTGCAGGCCAGGCACATACGCTGATGTCATGCATGTTTGAATCTAGCACTGCATTGGGTGCACCACGCACGCGGCGGCGCGCGCGCCCCGCCAGACAGCCGCTTGCAACTACCTCGCGCACGCGATTTGTAAGCTATAGCGTGCGTTTGCGACTTCCGCGCCGCATGAACCAGCAGGTTTAGAGACTGGAACGGGCGTGGGTCAGCAGTTGTGCGTCGAAACATGGGTGTGCCTGTGTGTGTTACAGGGCCTCACGTGCCAGTGAGAGCGGCGGCCATTGGTTTGTGGCAGAGGGGCCCCTCTGCGCCACGCGGCAGGGCTCCTCAAAACCTTCTTTGCATCGAGGCAGTACGCGACCAGCTTCGAGCGGGTGCCGCACCTCGCAGACTCCTGGGGCTGGCTCGGCTTACGGCCACTGGTGCGCGCTGTCCACGGCCGCGAGGGGCGGCTGGAGCTGCGCCACACGGTGTGGGAGGTGGTGCCAGACAACCCGTTGGTGCCAAGGGTGGCAGCCAGCGTCTGGTTGAGGGCTGCTGCTACAGCTGACTAGCAAAAAAAGCCAAGGCCGCTGATGTTTACGGCTGCAAAAGACAGGAGGAACGCTCACCGCGGCAAAGCCGCGGCAGCCCACTGCAGCTGCGCCTTCGGCGCATCTCCTCTGGGTCTAGCCAATGCACTAACCTTTCGAGCGTGCTATGCCTTTGTGCGTATGCGGAGGCAGGGCGGCTCGGGGACCTCGCGGTGCTGGCCCCGCGGGCCTGCCGTCGGCGCGCTCGGCTTTTGGGTACAGTAGCCAGCAGCTGCGGCAGCAGCCTCCCCTCCACTGAAGGCAAGAGAGCGGGCTGTGTTGGCGAGGCTCCTCATCACATGCTCACAAAGAGTGACGGGATGACACCCCTTTTTTACTGGGGGACACGCCTTTAGCGAGAGGGGGGTCATCCTGTGGGAGTGTGGCGTTTTTCCCGGGTGTAGCGGGCCCCCAAAGCTCCGTGATGAAAGGCGCACATCCTGCTTGAAGCCCTATTGCCAAGGCCTTGGCTCTTGAACTGCCTGCCTGTGGAGCGTGGAGCGCTGCCCTCAACGACATGACTACATGTTCAAGTAATTACTGTACCAACACAGCCATGGCGGCAGCTGCGACGGGTCGCGCACACAGACCCCCTGTGCCAACAAATCCACACGATACCCTTCAATACATTGAGCTGGTCGCTGCAAACACCCGAAAGGGTTGACGTGGGGTGCTCAGGTCCAATGACTGATCAGGGTGCAATTTGCCCGGGCCCGTGACACCGAAGCGTCAGCACATGTTCGACATGTGCAGGATCGGGACCACGCCAAGAACTTCCGTTGCTGCCATGAGCTCACTGCCTGTCGCACCTCGTCGCGAGTCATATTTCGTCCGCGGTGATCAGCGAGGCAACGCCGCCAGCCACGCCCAGCATGCGGTGTGTTCGGAGGTCCCTCGTGAGTGTAGTGGTGGGGTTGCTGGTGCTCAACATGCTGGGCTGGACCATGTGTGCCAGGTGCGCAGGGAGACGCAGTGTGTGGGGGGGCCACTGGAAGGGGGGCGCAAGCCAGGGTCAACCTGATGGGAGCTGGCTAACCAGTGCAAGGCGATAGATGTTGCTGCTCGCCACTCGTTCCCAGCTGTTCAGCCAACGCGCCTGGCCGTCATGCGGTGCAAGATCTTGCGTGTCTGTCTCCAATTCAGCTGTCTTCACGGCTGTGACAGCTTCGCAGCTGCAGCCACATATGTGTGTTTGTGTGCAGCCAGCGAGGGGCCTTCAGGAGGTCCATAGCCTACCTGTGTGCAAATTGCTGCTGCTTGATGCAGTTCTGCGCACCGCATCAAGGTCTGCGCACAACTCGCGCTTGCTGACCCCCGTTTACTAACTTCCCACCGCAAAAACTCGCGGGGCGCACCGTGCAGCGCTCAAGCAACCCCCAGCGCTAAAGCAAAGAAGCAGAGGCTGGCAGTGGTGAGTGCTGTCCGCGTATCGTGTAGGGCCACTGGTGTGCTTCCGCGCCCGCACCATGCAACAAGTGGCACTAGTCAGCCTGGCTCTGGCAGGTAATCGGCATGCATGCAAAAGGATGCTTGCTCGCCAGCGTGCGGCACCCTGGTGTGTTTGGCCCGCACATGTCAAGGCGTACGAGCATGTGTCTTCACCTTCACCGACGATGCCTCTTCGTCCTGTGTTATCCCCATGCAGTGCGCTCCCATCAAAACCTTGACCAAGTCGTGCTCCTCCAAGGGCAACGCAGCCTTGATGGACCAGCTGTGCAGCGAGCTGCTGGCCCCGGCCAATGTGACGACTGACAGCAAGGTGGGTGCATGTGCGTAGGCTGAACATGTGTGCACACAAGTGATGACGCGCCTGCATCGCCAGGTGTTTGGCGAGTGCTTGTGGGGCAGATGCAATGACGTAGCCCTCCCCCCACTGATCTGCACCAAATGCAGCCCCTCTACCGCCAGGGAGCAGCCAGTCGTCGCGTGACAACCACATTGACACCCTTGCCTGTGTGCTGCTTGCTTTTTCTCACTCCCTTAGGACCCCACCAAACTTCACTACGGCTGTGGCGCAGCCACCACTGCCCAGGTCAACAAAGTGTCCAGCGACCTGGCAACCCTTGAGCCCATGGTCACTGCAGCCGTCGCCCAGGCCAGCTCTCTGCAGGCCACTGTCACCCAGGAACGCAACCAGACGGCGGCGCTGCGTGCCGAGATGGATGCTTTGCGCTCGACGATTGCAGCGCTCACCACGGCTGGTGCACGCACCGCACAGCAGCTGGCCTTGCTGGAGACGGCAAACCAGACTGCAGCCCAAAAGATTGTTGCACTCACTGCCACTGTGCAAGAGCTGCAGGCGACCGCGACCAACGCTACCAACTCAGCCAGTGTGACCCAGCAGTTTGCCACCCTTGCATCGACGGACACGCGCACGGCACAGCAACTGGCCTTGCTGGAAGCTGCGAACAAAACTGCTGCCCAGCAGATCGCCGACCTTGCAGCAACCAACTTGCGCAACACGCAGCGGCTGGCCTTGCTGGAGGTGGCAAACCAAACAGCTGTCCAGGAAATTGCAGCCCTCAAGTCTGCGCCGCAGCAGTGCACCTGCGGTCTGGAGCTTGCAGCCGTCAACACAACTCTGGCAACAGTCACGTCGCTCCAGCGAGCAGACGCAGCGGCGATCTCCCAGACCAACGCGACAGTCGAGGCCCTCAGATCTGCAGTTGCTTCAGACGCAGGCAGCATTGCATTCGTCAACACCACCCTCGGCACCCTGGCAGCGACCGTTGCCAACCTGTCGGCCGTCAACTTCACTACTTTCGTCACCACCACAGACCTTCAAATAATTGATGCGGCGACTCTGGGAGGGACGCCTGCGGCGCAGTACCTGCGTGTGCGCGTAGTACTATTTGCTGGTCCGAGGCGGACGGGTGCCTTGGGTGGTCGGAGTGGTGCCGACGACCTGTGCAGCATCTCCGCTGCCCGACCTGCCGGGCTCGCGCGGGTGCGTGCGTTCCTATCGATATCTTCATCTGACCAACTCAAGGACTTCCCCACACTGTATGGGGTCCCCACATCGCTTGCGATCACGGGTCCGGCCGGGACTGTCATAGCTGCCAGTTTCTCAAGCCTGTTCACCCCACCTCTCCAGAGCTCCTTGTCGGGGGGACAGGTTTTCCCGCGAGGGGCTTGGTGGAGTGGTACTGCGGCAGATGGCTCTGCGTCCACCGACACCTGCAATGGCTTCACTTCCGGCGTCACCACAACAAATGCGCCTATCGGGAATGCAGTGAGCACCGATTCTACTTGGTTGGCAAGCAGCGGTGTTGGATCTGCTTGCAGCAACAATGCTGTTATTGTGTGCATTGCTTTTTGAGTGGACCATGGCCAAAACGTGCTGGTGGCATACAATGTGCGTCACTTTGTAGTTTGCAATTGCCCGTCGCTCCTAGGAGCACGCAGGCCTGCCACCCAGAAACACACTCGTTTCTGCAGACTGATGCACATTGAGGCAAGCTGTTCTCCGAAGCAGCCTTGGAAGTGCAGAGTGCATACCTTGCTGTGCGCTGCCGCTCCTGTTGGGGTGCAGTGCAATGCTCCAGTGTCCCCGGAGCGTCTTTTGATTCCAATAGTTATCAAGTGCAGCCAGACGACGCGTACCTGCACGGCTCGCTCGAAACAGATAGATGCTGGGTGCCCCAGCACGTAGACCGTTGCATGGTCTTTGACTGCCCTGCTACCTCAGGTAGCCTGATCTGCAGGCTGAAGAGCAGTGGTGCATGCCCAAGGCGAATCACTTATACACGCCTCTCGCGCGCTCTGTGCACACACTTGTGGCCCTCAGCACTCGAGCTTTCACTTGGGTTTTGTGCCGCGCCTGCATCGACGCAGGTGATTCTCTGCAGGCTTTGGGCACACACGATTGCTTTTCCTTAGCACAGTCGGTATGTTGTGTAAGCTAGGTGCACGTGGCTGCACCGGCGCCGTCCGGGGGAGAGCAGTCTAAGCGATGCACGCGATCACGCAAGGCCGTTCCGCCACAGCCCGGGCGCCATCCTTGGCAGCAGCAGCGTAGGCGGCGTGGAGCAGTGTCCACATGACTGGTGATAGATTTGGCAACCTGCGCAGCAACGAAGCGAAGAATTTCACCGAAACGCCTTCATCTCCAGACTGTGGGACTTTGCTGGATCAACCAAGACCCTGGGGAGGTGACACCGCATAGCGAAGCTCGCTCCTACGGTAGAGCTAGCTGATATATGTTCCTGAAACTTTTGGCAAGCCCACATGACTTGCACACCTCCACATGCAGTTTAGCTGAGTTGATTTCAGACTGATCGAGTTTAGCTGAGTTGATTTCAGACTGATCGTCATCTGATTCTGCCGGCCCTAGAAGCATGGGGGTTGCGCGTGGCCATTTAGCGAACGTGTTCGCTTTCTGGTTGCGTAGCATCAAGTATGCGGATCCGCGGCACGCCACCGCAGTCTGCGCGGGCACCTGCGCTTTGCAGCCCGCTGCCGCCGCTGCTGTCCGGCGCCCTCTCGCCCTCGGCTGCAACAGGGCAGGTCGCCCCGGACAATTGCAAATGTGTGCCTGCAACCACGCTACGCCGCAGCCGCGCAGGATGGCGGCGGCGACAGCGGCACCGGCGGCAGCGCAGGCGGCGTGCGCACGCGCTGCGACTTGCGGCGGCAGCAGCGGCGCCAGGACGAGCCCGAGGAAGTTGCCCCCCCCCCATGAGGAGCCTACTGAGGCTATCGCTGCTGCTACTGCGGCTCTTCATGCGGGCAGCTCCATGCAGCAAGGCGGCGGCGGCGGCGCTTGCGGCGAGCAGGGCCATGGTGACGCTGGGCAGCCGCTCCACCCCCAGCGCGCCGCCCGCAGCAGCCGGCTGGAGCGGCGCCGCCACCGTGCCGCGCCATCAGCTGCCGCCGGCCCTGTGCCCACACGGGGCGGGCGCCGCCGCTGCGGCGGGGCGGGTGCTGGCGGGCTCCAAGCAGCAGCGGATCGGGTCAATCCAGGCGAGCAGCGGCCGCGGTGGGAGCACGGATGAGGAAGAGGATGAGGTGCTGGTGATTTCGGAGTCGCTGCTGCGTATATAGGCCGAGGAGGGAGTAGACGAGGTCGAGAAGGCAGAGGAGGGGGAGGAGGGGGGTGACGCAGATGATGTCTGGGACGCAGAGGCGCAGTCGGCAGTGGCAGCAGTGCGCGTCGCCAGCGCGCAGCAGCAGCAGCAGCAGCAGCAGCAACAGCAGCAGCAGCAGCAGCAGCAGCAGCAGCAGCAGCAGCAGGGGATGCCTCCTCACCAGGGAGCGCGGCAGCAGCGGCAGGAGGGGGAGGGCGCATGGCACGGGCAGCGGAAGAGGGGGCAGCGGCCGTAGTTGCGGAGAACGAGCGCAGCTTGGCATACGTGGCGGTGATGACTGATGAGGACCTGGCTGCAGACCCGCCGGGCCACAGGAGCGGCGTGGTAGTTTTTAGGAGGCCAAACGCAGTTGGGCTGCCTCGTTTGGGAGCCGCATGCAGGCGCTGCTTTTGACCACCACTGTGCTGTGCGGTTGCAGGCTGTCGCAGTGGCGCGTGGTGCACGTCTGTTTTCCTGCACGCCGGGCCCTGCAATGGCCTTCCAATTCCTCCGCTCTGCTTACCCTCTGCCGCGCCGCCCGCGCCGCCGCGCCGCAGGCAAGGCGGCGCCCATCAACGCCGTGGTGGGGCAGAAGCTGTCGACAGCCACGTTTGAACCGCCGCCGACGCGCCACAGGGTCGCCGGCATCGCGTCGGACACCGATCACGAAATGATCCTGTCTGGCACGCGCGGAATCATGCACGCGCAGGTGGGCGCCTTGTCCTTTCGATTGCCGTGTACTCAGCTGCATTGAGTCTGGTGTCTCTGCTTCTTCGGACGTGGCTGGTTTCTCAACCAAACCAGACACGTTGGTCAAGTTGCGTTTCGCATGAGATGAGATGAGACTTTGCAAAAGTCTTTGATCATTGTTGCCAATTCTGACTCATCGCATCCTTTTGACCCTATTGCCGTGTGATGAGCCTTCGCAGGTCTGCTTGCGCGGAACAGCGAGGTGTGTTTCATACACGGGGGGTTGTGTGATTGTGTCGTTCCGCACAGGACTATTTGGTGGTGTGACACGCACGCAAGTGCACACGCGCACACACACACACACACACACACACACACACACACACACACACACACACACACACACACACACACACACAAACACACACTTACGCCTTCATCTCGACAGCGCTCCAACCTTGATCAATGCGTGATGACGGCCGTGATGAGCTGAATCAAGGCGGTAGAGGCGATAATAGTGGCGGTTGATGCGGTTGAGGGGCCTGGAGGGGTGAGCGGTATGTGTGTTATGTGTATGTTTGTCTTTGAACTGCAGGCGCGATCGCAGGCCGGCGGGCGGAGAGGTCAAACGCCACATTTGCGCGGTACAATTCGCTTTGGACGCACTACAGGGTCTGTCGCAGCACATGCGTGTGCCACTACACCTCTCTCGCCCCAACCCAACTTCTGCAACCACCCCTGCCGTGCGTGGTCGACACCCTGCCTCTCAAGCACACCCACAACACCCGCATGGAAAACTGACACCCACCCACCCACCCACCTCAAAAACTGTATCTCACCCCTGTCCCAATAGTCACAGAACCAAAAATCCCACGCAGGGCAGAGGAGGTGTT